>NW_027211929.1:65000-181689 GCF_036971445.1 Narcine bancroftii
GAGAGGGACGGGGACCCAGAAAGGTGAGGGGGTCGGGGACCCAGAAGGGTGAGGGGATCGGGGACCCAGGAGGGTGAGGGGGTCGGGGACCCAGAAGGGTGAGGGGGGTCGAGGACCCAGAAGGATGAGGGGGACCCGCCAGAGGGGTGTGGGAGATCTGCCAGAGGAGTGAGGGACACGCAAGGCTGTGGGGGGCGGGAATCCTGCGAGACTGAGGGGGACGGGTATCCAGACGTTTGAGGGATACGCAAGGCTGAGGTACTCGTGGAACCAGAAGGGTGAGGGGAATGAGGACCCAGAAGGGTAATGGTGATCAGGACACAGAAGGGTGAGGGTGATCAGGTCTCAGAAGGGTGAGGGTGATCAGGACCCAGAAGGGTGAGGGTGATCAGGACCCAGAAGGGTGAGGGTGATCAGGACCCAGAAGGGTGAGGGTGATCAGGACCCAGAAGGGTGAGGGTGATCAGGACCCAGAAAGGTGAGGGGGGACGGGGACCCAAAAAGCTGAGGGGGGATGGGGACCCAGAAGGCTGAGGGGGGACGGGGACCCAGAAGGCTGAGGGGGGACGGGGACCCAGAAGGCAGAGGGGGGACGGGGACCCAGAAGGCTGAGGGGGGACGGGGACCCAGAAGGCTGAGGGGGGACGGGGACCCAGAAGGCTGAGGGGGGACGGGGACCCAGAAGGCTGAGGGGGGACGGGGACCCAGATGGCTGAGGGGGGACGGGGACCCAGAAGGCTGAGGGGGGACGGGGACCCAGAAGGCTGAGGGGGGACGGGGACCCAGAAGGCTGAGGGGGGACGGGGACCCAGAAGGCTGAGGGGGGACGGGGACCCAGAAGGCTGAGGGGGGACGGGGACCCAGAAGGCTGAGGGGGGACGGGGACCCAGAAGGCTGAGGGGGGACGGGGACCCAGAAGGCTGCTGGGGGACGGGGACCCAGAAGGCTGCTGGGGGACGGGGACCCAGAAGGCTGAGGGGGGACGGGGACGGGGACCCAGAAGGCTGAGGGGGGACGGGGACGGGGACCCAGAAGGCTGAGGGGGGACGGGGACGGGGACCCAGAAGGCTGAGGGGGGACGGGGACCCAGAAGGCTGAGGGGGGAAGGGGACGGGGACCCAGAAGGTTGAGGAGGTACGGTGACCCAGAAGGCTGAGGGGGGACGGGGACGGGGACCCAGAAGGCTGAGGGGGGAAGGGGACGGGGACCCAGAAGGTTGAGGAGGTACGGTGACCCAGAGGGCGGAGGGGGGACCGGGACGTGGACCCAGAAGGCTGAGGGCACCTGCGAGGCTGAAGGTGGGGGTGGGAACCCGCGTGGTTTGGTGGATCCGTATGGTTGAGGGGATCGGAGAACTGCGAGTGTGAGGGGGACCCGTGAGGTTGAGGGAATCCCGGCCCCATGGATGGGAATGAGCAGGAAGGTGTGCTGGTCAGTGGGACAAGAATATCAGTTCACCACAGACTGTAAGCTTTCAGCTCTGTAATGAGACGTCATTAACTATGACACCGACAGCCCAACCCTCTTTCTCCCAGTTTCACTGCAGACATTGGAAGACGGTCCTCTTTAAATTCTACAAATATGTTAATGGTAAGAGGAAGCTAGAGACAAAATTGGTCCCTTAGAAAATCAGAGTGGAAAACTGTGTGTGGAACCTTGAGAAATGGGGGAGATATTGAACAGTTTCTTTTCTTCGGTATTCACTAAGGAGAAGGATATTGGGAGATGTGGGATAAAAAAAGCAAATTGGGTAAATATGGGGAATATAGAGATTACAAAAGGTGTAGTTTTAAGGCTTTTGAAGAATATAAAGGTGGATAAGTCTCCGGGACCAGACGGGATCTTCCCCAGGACATTGAGAGAAGTGAAGGAGGAAATAGCAGAGGCTCTGGCGGTAATTTTTCAAATGTCATTAGATATGGGGATAGTGCCGGAGGATTGGCGCATTGCGCATGTGGTTCCGTTATTTAAAAAAGGTTCAAGGAGGAAGCCTGGCAACTATCGGCCTGTAAGTTTGACGTATGTGGTAGGTAAATTAATGGAGAAAATTCTTAGAGATAGTACTTGTAAACATCTGGATAGACAGGGTCTGATCAGGAGCACTCAACATGGATTTGTGGGAGGAAGGTCATGTTTGACCAATCTGATTGAATTTTTTGAAGAGGTGACTAGGAATGTGGATGAGGGTAGCGCAGTGGATGTTGTCTATATGGACTTCAGTAAGGCCTTCGATAAGGTACCACATGGAAGGTTAGTTAGGAAGGTGCAGTCTTTAGGTATAAATTTTGAGATAGTCAAATGGATTGAACATTGGCTGAAAGGGAGAGGCCAGAGAGTGGTAGTGGATAATTGTCTGTCAGGTTGGAGGCCGGTGACCAGTGGTGTGCCTCAAGGATCTGTATTGGGCCCATTGTTGTTCGTTATATACATTAATGATCTAGATGATGGGGTGGTGAATTGGATTAGTAAATATGCAGACGATACTAAGATAGGTGGAATAGTGGATAATGAAGAAGGTTTTCAAGGATTGCAGAGGGATTTGGGCTGCTTAGAAAAGTGGGCTGAAAAATGGCAGATGGAATTTAATGCTGATAAGTGTGAGGTGCTTCATTTTGGTATGAAGAATCAGAATAGGACATATGTGGTAAATGGGAGAGCATTGAGGAATACAGAAGAGCAGAAAGATTTAGGAGTGACGGTACATCGTTCCCTGAAGGTAGAAACTCACGTGAATAGGGTGGTGAAGAAGGCTTTTAGTATGCTGGCCTTTATCAATTATTGCATGGAATATAGGAGTTGGGAGGTGATGTTGAGATTGTATAAGACGTTGGTGCGGCCTAATTTGGAGTTCTGTGTGCAGTTCTGGTCGCCTAATTATAGGAAGGATATAAACAGAGTGGAGAGAGTGCAGAGAAGGTTTACCAGAATGTTGCCTGGGTTTAAGCATCTGGACTATGGGGAGAGATTGGACAGATTGGGTCTTTATTCTTTGGAGCGTAGAAGGTTGAGAGGGGATTTGATAGAAGTATTTAAGATTATGAAAGGGATAGACAGAATGGATGTGGATAGACTATTTCCGTTAAGAGGAGGAAAGTTTAAAACAAGAGGACATGAGTTAAGAATTAAGGGGCAGAGGTTTAGAGGTAACATGAGGGGGAACTTCTTTACTCAGAGAGTGGTAGCTGTGTGGAATGATCTTCCGGGAGAAATAGTGGCGGCGGAGTCAATTGTATTATTTAAGAAAAGGTTGGACAGGTATATGGATGAGAGGAAGATGGAGGGTTATGGGCATTGTGCAGGGAGGTGGGATTAGAAAGGGGTGTTTGGTTCGGTGCGGACTAGAAGGGCCTAATGGCCTGTTTCCGTACTGTAATTGTTATGTTATGTTATGTTAAAATAATTCAAATACCCCTGGGAGCGGACCCGCCGAAGCCACAGATTAGAATCTGCATCTCAGATGGTGAAGTCTTCAGATTTTTCTTTAAAATATTGTTTACATTGTAAAACCATTTGGAAAGTGCATTAACATATATTGCAATGTTCAATTCAAAAGGAAAAACTAGCACTAAGCAAGGTTCAAAAAAAAACACAGGAATAAAGTGCCATCATCTTGGAGATGGATTTCACAGTGACTAAGGACAAGATTTGTTCTTGTCTCTACCTGTGCACACACGAGGATGAGAGCAGTGTTTGAGATGCTCTAGCCAGAAAGAATTCCGATCCATATCCCCACAGTTTTATTCCTCGTATTTCAGATTGAAATAGCAGAGAATGAGAATCCAGGCAAAAGGACGGAAGCCCAGACCAAGCAACAATTTGAGCAGAAGGATTTAGGTCCACCGGTAGAGAGAGAGAGAGAGAGAGAGTGGAAGGACACTGTCAGAATGCCCATAGGATTTAACCTGTTTAAAAGCAGGTGGCACAAATCTGTGCAGAGGGGCACAATTTAAAGGCGATTGCAGATGTTTGATTGGGAAGCTGCAGGAATTCAGCCCATCAGAATGAAGTAAATGCAATATCCAGAGAGAGAAACCTTGGGCTTTTCTCTGGAGTGATGCAGGAAGCTCATAGAGTGAATGGATTTGAGGCAGAGCTTGGTGGAGGAGCAGGCAGTGCTGAGGAAACACAAGGCTGCTGAAGGACTTGTAGAAAGAGAACGTGCAGAAGGCTGCGGGTGCCTGGAGTGCATGGCCGGGCAGGATGGTGTAGTCTGGAATAATAGGGACCTTTAACATTTAGACAGGCACATTGATGCAAGAAAAATAGTGGGTTTACGGGTGTGAGGGGTGAAAGGTTCAGTTTGTAGTAGGTTTGATCAGTTGTCTTGTGACACCAATACCCCTGAGCAAAAATCTCTACAAAAGTATGGACACCGCCCAGGACATCTCATGTAAAAACCCGCCACATTTGGGAACATTTGCAGGGAACGCTGCTGTCAGAGAGCAGCAGCAATCAAGGATCCACATCACCCGCTCTGTTCTCACTGCTCCCATCAGGAAAGAGGTATAGCCAGGTTCAGGAACAGCTGCTACCCCTTCACCACGAGACTCAACACACATTCAGGGACTCATTTAAAGACTCTCCCTTTTGCACTTTGAATTTTTTCTCTCTCTATTGCAGTTTGTTTTCATATCCACATTTTCAGAGATTACAAGTAGATGAGTCCAGTTGGGGAAACTTGGTTTTGGTCTATATAATGGTTACATTCATCCCCTTTTATTGTTCATTTATATTAGTGTCTGGGCCCCTATGTGGTCCAGGTACAGCTGACAGACCTTTACCAAAGGGTCACGTTTATGTGATTTTTTTTTCCCGTAGGTAACAGCAGTTCATTTCCACAGCCCAGCGTGCTATCGGACATCCAGTTGATCGTGATACATCTTTTCGCGAAGGCCAGTGCTATTTTTATAAATGAGATTAGATATTTGGTCAAGTTGTCGCTTGTTTCCATGAAGATATTGCTCCAGGTCTCACGTGGAGGTCACTCCTGTGATCGTGGTTAATTTTTCTGCGCTTTCTTGCCAAAATGGCCTCACTTTCACGCACGACCACGTAGAAAAGTTTAATGAAGCTCATCATCCCATTGGCCTTCATTTCGGTTGAAGCACTGCATGCAGATTTTACAAAGCAGTCTGAAACCCTTTTTCCACGGGAATCCCAGTTCATTGGCCATGCAGTGTCTCAGGTTAGGAAGCCCTTGGTCCCATTTCCACTGGGACACAAGATTGCTTTTCCACTGAACACAACTCATCCCCGGGGAGCGGAGTGTTCTGCCTTCGACTGGAAACAGGTGATTTTCTGCTGTCTCTCTTCCACTGGTTTTACCATCAGGCCGACGTCGGCAAACGCCGCGGATATGAGTAGGGTTAGAGGTGGCGTGAAATGACATCGTTTGACACTGGCATTTGGACAGTGTCCCTTTTCCACTGGACCCTGTCCCAGTAAATTCCCGGGATTGGCCATGAGGGGCTGTACTTTTGAAGTTGAAACACTTTGCAGAGCAAAGTCTTGGAATTTAATTTCTTCAACTATGTACGCTATTCTGGCGCTCCATCCTGTAGGATGTAGATGGTTCCTTTCATAGCACCTGAATCAATTCCTGACTAATCACAGAGCACTTCTGGTGTAGGGATTGCTTCAAGTGGAATTTGAGTTTGAGAGCATTTTGAAAACCACAGGTCTAAGTTATAGGGAAAGGTTAAGCAAAATTTTTATTCTGCGGAGCATAAAAGGTTGAGGTTGGATTGGGTTGAGGTATTTAAAATTATTGGGGTATAGATTTGACGTGGGTTGAGAGAAAGGGGCAGAAGTTTCGAGGAAATGTGAGGGGGGGACTTTCACTCAGAGTGGTGGGTGTGTGGAATGGACTTGCAGATGAAGTGGAGGAGGCAGGCTCAATATTAGCTCTTAAGGAGAAGTTGGATATGTATTTGGACAGGAAAGGAATGGAGGGTCAAGGGGCGAGTGTAGGTCAATGGGATTAGGTAGGACAAAGTGTTCGGCGTGGACTCGAAGGGCAAAGTTGGCCTATTTCGATGCTGTAATAGTTGGAGAGGTAAAACGTGTATGTGAACATTTTGGGTCCAGTGACCATAGATTAGTTTCCAATCAATTATGGATAAGAGTGGGGTCTGCTGCAACAGCACCACTCAATCAATGCACCGGACACAGTTAATCAGGAAAGATGTTTATTCAGACTTGTTCCTCTCTTAGGTCTCTTGCCCACGACCTTACCAGAGAGAGGGGGATCTTTTTCTCTTCTATCCATTAGTGACTGGTGTCATCCTCTGTTCTGCTAATATTTCAAAACAGCACTGAGCCCACGTTAAATGTTCCACTTGAAACTCAAACATGTTACAGACTAAACCAAGCCAGTCATCTTTGCTAAAATTAATGATGAGGGAGAAAATGAAGGGAACATAAAGCAAGGGAGTAACAGGGAGAGGATGCAGAAAATAATGCAGGCTGAATGAGAGGGGAAAGAAATCAGGCTTCAGATGATTAAGGAAGACGAGGCGAAAGAAGGAGACCCTAGGACACTGCCACCCTATGTTGAGAATGAGGACTCAAAAGATTCCTTGTGGGCAAGGCTATCTGCATGTGCTTCCCAGCAGCCACCGTGACCAGTCCTGCATCTCACTTGATTCAATAAAAGGTGGTTTCAGACTTGGCTCTGACGTAAACAATTTGCTCATTTTCAAACCAACTTTCCTCCCTCCGTCATTGACGGCCGTGACACTGTGCACGAGTGAGGAAGATGGGGTGAAAGATCTTGAACTGAAAGTTACCTGCAGTAATTGGAAAGCTGCCTTCCAGAGAGCTTCAATCATGTCAATGTTTCACCAGTTGTTGGACTTTACCAGCGATGAAACAGCGTCCCACTCCCACAGTGTTTCCTGTTACTAACTTGGACAGGAGTAAAAAAATGATTCACACAAAGAATTATAAACCAGGGGAAAGATATACTCTGAAAACAACAAGAAATGTTGTTCATATCCCACTGTGCTCCCGATAGAAGTCAAAATCCAATGGGCTTTATGAACTAAAACACAAATGGAACTTAACCCAAGATTATTCCCCCACCTCCCGTCCTATTAAATGTTGAATCCTGTTGTGTGAAGAAGGAGTTGCCTGGAACGTTAGCCCATCCCAGAAAGCTCACCAGACTTGGACTGCAGATCAACACTTAAGGATGACCAGCCGCAGCTTAATTTAATGCAATGCTTATTCCCCCCCCCAGCAAAAATCTTCAGCATTGCTTCATTGAAACTGGTCTAATTCCAAATAAGATCAGCAATGTCTTTTGGACCGAGTACAAAAGAGAGAGAGCTGAGGTACCTTCGAAACCCAGAACCAAATACATGCAACATTCAGTGGCAGCTCTCCTTGCATCTAATCAAGCACTTTTGAGCCACTATGAACTGTTCCCCAAGAGAATTCATCCAACCATCCATGAGTGCATTCCTGTCAACTCGAAAGCCGAGAGGGGATTTGGTAGAGTATTTAAAATTACAAGAAGGATGGATAGAGTTGATGTGGATAGGCAATTCCATTGCAAGTGGGAGAGATTGAAACAAGAGGTCTTGAGTTAAGAGGCAAAAGTTTTGAAGTAACGTGAGGGGGAACTTCTTGACTCAATGGTGGCTGAGTGGAGTGAGCTTCCGGGAGAAATAGTGAAAGCAGGGTCCATTTTGTCATTTAAGAGAAAATTGGAGGGGTGGGGAATGCAGAGAGGTGGTACTAGAGGAGAGTATTTAGTTCAGAGCAGACGAGAAGGGCCAAATGACCTGTTTCTGTGCTGTAATTGTTCTTGGGGTAAAATGTGTGGCAGTAACTTGGAAGCTCAACATGAACCTTCCGACTCCTAAAATCAAGAAATTTAAGATGTTAGATTTTATTTGAAAGGTTTGGTAAATTTTTATAAATACTATCCAGATGTTTTTTTCTTTTTTTCTTTACATCAGGAAAAATTAAATGAAATGGTTCTTGCAGTCAAGAGCAAGAGAATTCCTCCAATCCAGCCCTTGCCCACAAACACCCCCCCCCCCCCCCCATTCTGGGATCAACCCATCAGCAGCGTCCACTTCAGAGACAAACCTCAGGCACGAACATCACAAAACCATCATCCCAAGACAAGGGGTTAATTTTTTTTAATCACTATGCATTCATTTGATGTTATTTCAAATAAAAAATTAGTTTTTAATGCATATGTGAAATTAAATAATTTAAAAAAAATAAGATGAATGAAGAATTATTTCAGGAATTATCAATCATCCACTACTCCCATTAACCCCAGACACCAGTACTGAATGAAAAACTAAACTGGCCAGATTGACTGAGTAAACACAGCTAAAATTGGCCAAAAGGTGCTGATGCCATCATTGATTTAAATGCAAGAGACACTGAGGACTGCATTGGGACAGAGATGGTCCATGGACAGCCAATACGGATGCCTTGGGGAACAAAGCCCGCACTGCCAGTTGGGATGAATTAGATTATGACATAAGCAAATATTAGATACCCCCCCCCCCCCCCCACAGAGAGACCCAGCCTTGATTTTCATTTTTTATATTGATAGAGAGATCCCAGACATCACCAAATGTACCGAGACCCCACCGCATGTTATCAGTTAAAGGCAACGTATTCCTCTCTAATGGAACTTTTACTACCTCTATTACAGGAAACATCCTCCCTGCCTCATTTGCCATTGGAACGTTAGGCCCGCTTGTCGTCACAAGGCCAGAAAACGCTTGAGTCAGAATACTGATCATCGTTTGAGGAGTGACGAAGGAATTTGTGAGCACGATAAGAATCCTGTTTCACTCTGGTCTGAGATTGGATGGTGAGTCCTCAGCTACACATCCCTGCAACACACTCTCCTTCGCCAACAACTGCCTCACACTCCTATTCACCCCACCAGCTCCGTGCATTCCCCCTCATTCACCTGCGATTTTCCCCCCCACAAACACCTGTTAACCTGCCACCTCCACTGAAGAGTGGGTGAACACACAAATCCCTTGCAGACGGGGCCAGATTTGATCCAGAGTCATGGACTTAACAGGACCATAACACCACCTGTGGCATAAATATTCCCAAACCAATGCTCTAGGGCACTGGGAGAGCAAACAGCTCAAATTCTGCATTTGAGAAGTTTGAACTGCTGCACAACCATCAGGATCAAAGAAAACCCTAGTTTGCTTAGTTTTCAGCTGTCATAGACCACAAAAGGCTTCCAAACCAAAATTCATAAGACAAGCCCCACAAACAAACAAATCTCTCATAAAGCTCTAACACTCCCCTATCGAGAGGTATCATCTCCTCAAACATCTCAATGCCACAGGTGAGAAAACTGTTTTAACTCCCACTCCAAATTAAAAAGGTGCTATTCCCTTAATTGCAGCTCTCTTGAAGGGCGGAGATGGGCCTTGTTTAAAGGGCCAGCCACAATTTACTGAGATATTTCACACCTGAATTAATTGTCCTCCTGATTCCAGCTCAGGGTTTCAAACAGGAGAGTTTCCCCACTCTCGTCACTTGCAGCTTTCAGGCAGAGATGAGGTGATGCTGCCATCAGTGGAAGGTAGGAAGCCTGGTTTTACTGTGGCTGCTTTTTCTGGGGTGGTTCTTTGAGTTGTTGGGGTGAAAGGAATCCGGTGTTTGTGGAAGCCCCTGTTTGTGGGTAGTTTGCAAACTGGTGTTCCATGTGGTTCGTGGGTATTGAGCCAGAGAAATGTGTTGTTTTAATGTGTGTGGTTTACGGTGCCTGCAACTTTAGCTCTTGTCTTGGGATGATGGTTTTGGGATGTTTGTGCCTGAGGTTTGGCTCTGAAGTTGTCGGACTCTGGCTTTCCCTTACTCTTAATTTAGTCTGTATGTGGTCTGAGTCCAGCGTGTTCTTTGAATGAAGTGATAGGAGAAGGTATTCGGTTCAACAGTCAATTTATTACCCAGCACAAGAATAAAACTTAACAGAGCTCTGGGTCAGTCGTTAGTTCATAGGTCACCTGCACAGTGAGCTATTCCCCAAGACTGACCCCTATTGTCCAGTTGGCTCAGTTTATATAGATCAACCTTATCATACAGAACAAAAGTTGGCTTCCTTTGCTAGATCTTTTTGCATAAGGGTTATCACAAGTCATCTCCTGTTTTGCAGATATCTGGGGTGTAGCGCTCCCATCTTAATCCTCCAGGCCAGACTATCCTGTTGTTTTGATCAGAAATTAATTCATCACCAGATATTTCTAATCACCATTCTGTTCCTGTCTGGCCAATTTCTGCTGTTCTCTTTAACACCTCCTCATGCCTTAATCTTCCTCCTAGACTGGTTTTCCATTTCCTTGGTTTCTTGCAGGCCATTCTTTGTTCTGGTCTGGCCTGTGTCTCCTGTGCTACTCACCACCTCCTTCAGTTGGAGCTTTCTTCCTAAATCGTTTTATGAATTTCCTCTCCCTGTATTTGGGAGCAGACAATTTTGCTCAGCCAACTTCGCTCCATGCTGTGATTGCCACTTAATCACATTCCTCTTTTTCCCTGAACCATGCAGTACATATCAACTTATTAATTAATCATTTCTTTCATAATGTTTTAACCCCTAG
Source organism: Narcine bancroftii (assembly GCF_036971445.1). Taxonomy (NCBI): domain Eukaryota; kingdom Metazoa; phylum Chordata; class Chondrichthyes; order Torpediniformes; family Narcinidae; genus Narcine; species Narcine bancroftii. Next base: position 75,596 of record NW_027211929.1, read on the forward strand.
ATTCCAACAAAGTGTAGGCTGCTGATGGTTTGATCCCAGAATTGGGGTGGGGAGGGGGGCGGGGGGTGTTATTTGTGGGCAAGGGCTGGTTTGGAGGCTGCAGGGAATTCTTTTGCTCTTGACTGTAAGAAGCATTTCATTTAATTTTTACTGATGTAACCATCTTACCTTACGTGTGTGTAATATTGCACTATGTTACAGGACAGTCAGTCGAATTTTGATCTTGGCATGTTTAACAGAAAATGACAGTGACCCAGGTTCAAATCTGTCCCTTGTGTCAGGATTTTCCCCCCATCACCTTTTACAAAATGGCAAGGTGAACAGGGGCATTTGTGTGGGTCAGGGTTTTTTTTTAATTAATTTTTAAGAGTTAGTTATATTCTTGTTAATTTTACAAGAATATAATTCAAATCCCGATACATGTGGTTGATTAATACAAATTGAGATCTACCCAGACCCACCCTCTCCACATCCCAAATGAGGGACCAGAGATCTTCAACAGATGTTTTATTTAACCATAATATTGTGAATATTTCAAAACTTCACTTCAACCCACCTTTAGGAAATGTGGGCTCCAAAGATAGAATGTTCATCTCGTGAACGATACATTATTTTCTTGTGGTGAACAGTTCCGAACCTCAGCCAGTTTGCAAGATATGGCCACGCACTTTCTAGCTGTACAATTTGCAGCAATTTACACCTGGTAAATATTCAGTTCTAATTTAAATTTAATTCCTTAACATTTCTTTCTCATGGATCCTGTGGGAATTTTAAAAAAAATACTTATTTCAACCAAGCTGCCCAACTTTAGGACATTGCCAAGTCAAATGCAGAAAAGTACAAATGACTTGTTAACATTTGAAACAAATCCGATTCCATGTATTTTCTTTTGAGGTGTCTGGTGAATAAAATTGTATTGAACCAGTCTATCTCATTTATAACGATCAGTCCATTTTCTATGTTCAAATCTCCATCCCATCTTTGCCTCAGTTTATGAATTCCTAATTTCTCAGCTTTTGCAGTCATTTCTACATTACTGAATAAATTTATATTCCCATGACCTGTTTCAGATGGTCAGGGCTTGTTATGACCTGTTACTGTTCTATCTGCCACTGTATTTTACATTTTGCATATCCTCTTCCTAAAGACAAGGAAAGGACTTCTTGTTGGTCATCTAATCTCATGTACCAGTTAGGGTTAGGGAACACAAAAAAATCAACAGGAGTCTGGAAGAGTTGCTCACAGTTCACGTTAGTAATCATTCTCTGCCTGCCTGATTTCTGGTTTCCAATTTACCCAAATGTCTTAATTTCATAGCAGTCTTAAATTCTTCACTTCAAAGCAGAAACAATGCCATTCAGGGTCTGAGTGGTGCTGGGGGCTTATTGCAGCCTTTGGATCAGGTCTAAAAATTTGCACCATTGTTTTGAAGATCAGGCAGGCATTTGGATCTGTATGGCTCAGTAGAGGAGGTGAGAATTGATCCCTGTCTGGAATGTGCTTTTTAACTCTCTTTCCCAGCTTTCTGCCAAAGTGGTTTCTTCATCATAATTCCCAGAAGATATTCTACAGCTAATATTCCACACACTTCACCAAATGAGGCTAGTTGTGGGAAAAAGAAGTTCCTGTCTGTGTGGATGGACAATTTAAGGGTGAAAAAATGACCTGATGTCCACATATAGTAACTCAACCAAATTCTGTAAGGACACAAATGCTGGAGAAGCTCATCTGATCAAGCAGTGAACCTTTATAGAGTACAGATACTCGTAGCCCTGTTAAAAGGCACAAGCCTGAAACACTGGTTGTGTATCTTTTTTTAAACTTTATTTATGAACATATAAAATACATAGTAAACAAAATAAACCAACCTCCCAAAAAAAACTATATTCCATCCCCCCTCCCCATAATTAACCCCCCCCAAACTCCCTCGACTGAGGGAGAGAAAAATCATATCAATTCGTTGCGGCAGAATGAAAACACCAAACCTAATTTTCCACGTCATCGCAATGCATTTACTGGCCACTGCTAATACTAACTGAATAAACTCAATTTGAGGTTTATCCATTCTTAATCCCGTTGTTCAAGTTGTAATATACCGCATTAGAAAAAGCAGTGGATCGAACATAAAAAGAGTTTCTTTAAAGTAGTTTCAAATAAATCCTCAAAGGCTTAACTTTATCACACAACCAGATAGACAAAAAAAAGTATTAATTTGAATCCCACAATGAAAACATTAGTCTGAATGACTAAATCCTTATCGTTTTTTCCTGGAGTTAAATACAACTGATGTAAAAAAAAATTATAATTCACCCAATTATATCGCACATTCATCAATTTAATCCACCATCTTCACACATAGTAAGTAGTCCGTTCTTCTTGGGTTAATTCAAAAGAAGAATCTCCCATTTAATCTAAAGTTGGTTTAGCCATTTTCTGTTGTCACAAACATTTCTGAAATAGATCCCTTTTTTTGCCCCATTTACAATTTTCAATTTTAGTTAACTTGGGTATCTTCAATTCCCGCCCAAATCCACCTGTGACAGCACTTGCATGGAATGACACCCGTTTACCATGTCCCTCTGTTCAACCTCACTCCTCAGTGCCCGACCGTTCACCGTGTCTATCTTTTCTTGGTTTGCCCTTCAAAATGTGACACCTCACACTTGTCTGCATTAAATTCCATCTGCCCTTTCTCCAGCTGGTCCAGATCCTTCTGCAAGATTTCCTGGCTGTCCACAACTCCTCCGTTCTTGGTGTCATCTGCCAACTTGCTAATCCAATTCACCACATTATTGTTCCAGCACCTATCCCTGAGGCACATCTCTCATCACAGGCCTCCAGTCTGAAGAGCAATTGGTCTCACCAACTCACTGGCTTCTCCTGCACAGCCGTTGTTTCACATCCAAAATACAGAGGACATATGGATGGATGTTAAAATTCTAAAAGGTACATTAGTTAAAATGGTGTCAAATCACAAGGAACAGAAGTTGGCCATTCATGCCACTGTGTCTGCTATCCCCTGATCTAAACAGTTCTCGCCTCTCATTCCAAGTTATGGCTTTTTCCCCTGATCCCTTGATACCCTGACTCATTAACCATTTATTAATTCCGCCCCCCCCCCCCCCCCACCACTTAAACTCTCTTAACAATCCAGCAACAAATTCCATGACCTTCTGGTGAAATAAATTTCTCATCTGCTTTAAATAGGTACCTTCCAATTCTAAGACAATGTCTTTTTATCCAAGGGAAACATTATTCACATCTACTGTCCAATCCTTTCAGCATTGGAAAGGTTTCTGAAATCTCCTCTCCTTCTTCTATACTCCAATGAAGAGTGGAGATATATCATCCTGGTAAATCTCTGCTCTCTCTCCAACAACAGCACATCCTTTTTAAGATAAACTTCGCAGTTCTCCAAATGAGGTCTCTCCCATGCCCTATCAACACCTCCCTACCCTAGAAACAAAGGCCAACATAGAATTTGCTTTCTTTTCCTGCCGATCCAACCTGGTGGTTACCCACTCACTATGTTTTCCTGAACGAGAACCCCCCAAGTCCCTTGACACTTGAAATAATTACATGTAATTTCTGTAACAAATTTGAAATTTTTGGAAAGATTTGGGAATCCTATTTATAAACTGTAGGAATTAAGTTGTAATCGCCCAACCTGAACCTTCTGACTCCTAAAATCAAGAAAATTTGTTAGATTTTATTTGATAGTTTTTTAGTAATTTTTTTATAAATACTTTCCAGACGTTATCTATCTTTTCTATTGGGTTGTTGGGCAGGGGGAATTAAAAAAAAATACTATGTATTAATTTTTCATTATCTTTGAATGAGAAATTTACGTACGCATTTAATGCATGTGAAATTAAAATTTTCAAAGAGAAGCTTAACATATCGTAATACATTTGGCTTATTTTCAAGAGTTGTGGAGAGTGTGGAGGGTTTTCATGGAGTACAAAGGATTTGGACTGTTTGGAAAGATGGCAGATGGAGTTTAATATAGGTAAGTGTGAGGGGCTTTATTTTGGTAAGAATAACCAAGACGTATGCAGTGAAGGGGAGGGCATTGAGGAACAGAGGGATCTTGGAAGAATGGTTCAATAGACAATAGGAGCAGGAGTAGGCCCTTCTGCCTGTCGAGCCTTCAGTGACCGCCATTTCACAGATCATGGCTGATCACTACTATCAGTACCCCTTTCCAGCCTTATCCCCATAACCCTGAACTCCTTTGCCCACAAGAGTCTTATCTAACTCTCTTTTGAACATAATCAGCGAATCTGCCTCTACCACCCTCTATGGCAGAGCATTCCACAGATTCACACTTCTCTGAGTAAAACAATGTTTTCTCATCTCCGTCCTAAAGGGCCTACCCTGTATTCTTAAACTATGCCCTCTAGTCCTCGTCTTCCCCATCACTGGGAACATGTAATCCGACTTCACCCTGTCCATCCCCCTGATAATTTTGTATACCTCAATCATGTCCCCCCTCATTCTTCTAAACTCCATCGGATACAAGTCTAGTTTTTCTAGCCTTTCAGCATATGTCAACCCCGCCATCGCTGGAACTAACCTTGTAAATCTGCGCTGCACATCCTCTATTGCTAGTATGTCCTTCCTCAAAATTGGAGACCAGTACTGGGTGCAATACTCCAGGTGGGGTCTCACCAGGGCCCTGTACAACTGCAGAAGGGCGTCTCTGTTCCTATACTCCAATCCCCTCTTTATGAAAGCCAACATGCCATTTGCCCATTTCACAGCTTTCTGAACGTGCATGTTAGCCTTCAGTGACCGGTGAACAAGTACACCCAGATCCATTTGCTCCTCCCCACTCCCTAGCTTGTCTCCATTTAAATAATACTCAGCTTTCCTATTATTGCCCCCGAAATGGATAACCTCACATTTGCTCACATTGAACGTCATCTTCCATTCAGCAGCCCACACCCCCAACCTGTCCAAGTCCCTCTGCATTTTCCTGACATCCTCCTCACACCCCACACCGCCACCCCGTTTAGTGTCATCTGCAAATTTGCTCATGTTATTAATAATCCCCTCATCCAAATCATTTACATAAATTACAAACAACTGAGGACCCAATACCGATTCCTGCGGCAATCCACTCATCACATCCTGCCATCCTGAAAAAGACCCGCTTACTCCAACCCTTTGTTTCCTATTTCTTAACCAATTTCCTATCCATGTCAGCACCTTACCTCCAATTCCATGCTCCCTGATCTTGCCCACTAGTCTCCCGTGCGGTACCTTATCAAAGGCCTTCTGGAAGTCCAAATACACCACATCCACTGGCTCTCCCAAGTCCACCCTCTTTGTCCCATCCTCGAAAAATTCCAGAAGGTTAGTCAAGCATGACTTACCCTTAAGGAATCCATGCTGACTAGCCCTTATACTATTATTTCTGCCTAAGTGTTCTGCTATTACTCCTTTTATGATAGATTCCAGTATCTTCCCCACCACTGACATCAGGCTGACCGGTCTATAATTTCCCGTTTTCTCCCTCCCTCCCTTCTTAAAAATCGGCACCACATCAGCCACTCTCCAATCCTCAGGGACCTCCCCCGAATCTATGGAACTTTGGAAAATGTCGACCAGTGCCTCCACAATTTCCATAGCAACTTCTTTAAGCACCCTGGGATGCAGCCCATCAGGCCCTGGGGTTTTATCAGCCCTCAGTCCCAACAATTTACTCACAACCTCCTGCTTCTAGATCCGGATATCCATTAGATCCCCTACTTCCCCAGGAAAGTTCCCCAAGTCTCTTGATACCGCATGACCACTACCCCCTAACTGTCCATAACCTATATCCTCCTTGGTGAAGACAGATGCAAAGTATTTGTTAAATTCCTCAGCCAACTCCTTGTTTCCGGTAATAATTCCACCCTTTTCCATTCTTAATGGACCAATTGTAGACAGAACCAATTTCTTCCTCTTCACATATTGAAAAAAGCTTTTGCTATCCTCCATTATATTATTTGCTAATTTCCTCTCGTACTTCATTTTCCCCTCTCATGAATTTCTTAGTTACCCTCTGATGCTCTTTGAAGGTTTCCCAATCCTCTAACTTACCACTCTGCTTCGCTATCTTATACTTACTCCCTTTGGATTTGATAGTGCACTTGATTTCATTAGTTAGCCATGGCTGCCATTTGCATCTCCTAGAGCCTTTCCTCCACTTTGGAATAAATTTGTCTTGAATCCTGTAAAAAATGTCCAAAAATACCTGCCATTTTCCCCAGTTGTCCTCCCAGCTAGTGTATCTTTCCATTTTATTTTGGCTAGCTCCTCCCTCATAGCTGCATAATCCCCTTTATTTAACTGCAGTACAGATGCTTCCGACTTCCTTTCTTTTTCCCTTTCTAATTGCAGCTCAAAAATAACCATACCATGGTCACTATTCCCTAATGGCTCCCCTACATCGAGGTCACTTATTAACTCTGCGTCGCTGCACAGCACCAAGTCCAGAATCGACTTCCCCCTGGTAGGTTCTTCCACTTGCTGCTCCAAGAAAGTATCTCGTATTGGGTAGGACATGTAACACCAGCATCGTATAATTCAAAAGCAAGAGGAGTAGCTATATTAATTAGTAAAAATGTGCCATTTAAAATAGAAGAGGAAATAATAAATCCAGCAGGGAGATATGTAATGATAAAATGTCAGATATATTCAGAGTTTTGGAATCTACTCAATGTATATTCACCTAACGAAGAAGATCAAAAGTTGATGGAAGATATCTTTTTGAAGGTAGCAGATACGCAAGGGAACATATTAATAGGAGGGGATTTCAACCTGAATTTGGATTCAAATATGGATAAAACTGGGGAAAAAAATTAACAGAAAGAACAAAGTAACCAAATTATAATTAAATCAATGGAAGAAAGTATCTCGTAGACATTCAATAAACTCACTCTCTTGTGTTCCTGCCCCCGTCTGATTATCCCAGTCCACTTTCATGTTGAAGTCCCCCATAACTACCGTATTGCTACCACTTTGACATGCCGCTCTTAATTCCTGATTTATACTTCTATATCTGAGCTACTTTTCGGAGGCCTGTAAATGACCCCCATTATGGTCCTCATGCCTTTACAATTTCTTAATTCTATCCAAACAGACTCGACCCACCTCTTTCAGTGTCTTTCCTTTCAAACGCCTGAATTTCATTTCTTACCAACAGAGCTAACCCACCCCCTCTTCCCAACTTTCTGTCTTTTCTATAGGACGTGTACCCAGGAACATTGATTTCCCAATCCTGCCGTTCCCGCAGCCATGTCTCCGTAACTCCGACATCTCCTGTTCAAGCTGCAGATTGCAAGGGCTGTAAAGTGCTGCCACCGCCTGTTCACACCGAGTACTGCATGCATGAAGCTAGGGAGAGAGAGAGAGAGAGAGAGAGGTATAATACCACCACCTGGTGTCCGGACTCGCGAACTACAGGATACATGATTTTTATTTTTCATGGGAGTGTTGGAGAATGAGAGGAGACTTGATTAAGGTTAACAAAATAGAGCAAGATGGATAATATGGAGCTCCAATGAACAGGGAGGTCTCACCTGTGAAGGAGCAAGTGTGAGATCTCCCAGTTCATTCTTGCTCGGGCAGTGGTGGCCAATTCAAGACAGCTCCAATTAGGGGAAGAGAATATGCTGTTTCAGGTCATGGGTTTGAAACGGTTTCCCCAGTTGTGCCATTCAGACTCAAGAGAGCAGATGCTTGCAGACAGGAAGGAAACCTAGTTTTATTGTGGAGAATTGCTTGTTTTTCGGGGTGAAGGTTGTTTGTGGTCTGAGATTCCTAAATACTTTACAATGGAAGCAGCACTTTTCCTTGTGCCTGATTGCTACATAGCGGGTAAAATGTCTCAAATCTATCGCTCAGCCAGGACTTTGGGTCATTGATTTGGAGAGAGAGTGATGGCTTGGCAATATTTATAGCATGGTGAGTCCAAAGCTCTCAAAGTGACAGTGTGGAAGGAGTTTGTCTGTTGTTTGTGTTTTCTGCCACCCTTGAGAACTTAAAAAGTGTCCGTGAATTGTGGTATTGGTGAGACACAAGCTTGTTTTGCCCTCTTTTTGTACTGTATGTCTATAAAGTTTCAGTTTAGGGATAAAATGTCCAGACACTGTTCTGTTCAAAAGTCTAGTAACCAAATCAGATTCTCCCGAGTTCTTGTCATGGATATGTATCAAGAAGCCTGTTTTGCAGCAGTCGTGTTGCATTAGAGGTGCACATACAATTTTCAAAAATAATGAGTTTGAAACCAGAAAAAGATCAGGTCGTGCCCAAAGGTTCATCTGTGCTGTTGAATTGAATTGATGCCCCCAGGTCCAGAATGTGCACTTCCACCCCATGGTCTTGAGCTTCCCAAATCGCCAATGAACTTACGGCCCCCTTGAGCTGTGGAGTGTGGGAGGAAATCCACACAGACACCGAGAGGATGTAGAAACTTCTTGCAGTCAGTGCTGACTTGATCCTGGGGTGACTCGTGCTGGAGAGGTGGGACTACTGTCCTGCCTTCACCTTGTGATGGCTGATTTTTGTCTGTTGGTGGATGGACGTCTGACATGATATTCCCTTGGCCTTGAGGGAAAGAAGAGTAGAAATTGCAAGGGCTCTGACAGAAATGTTTAAAACCTGTTTATCCACGGGTGAGGTGCCAGAGGAATGGATGTAATCTAATGTTCCTTTGTTGAAAAACGGCTTCAAAAGCCAACCAGGTGAGCCTGACAGTGATAGGTTAATTATTGGAGGGTAATCAGAGAGTACCTCGAAAAGAATCTGTTCAAATAGCTGGCCTTGATCAACCATAGCATAGAATACGGGAGTTGGGCAGTGAGGTTGAGACTAGACAAGATATTGGTGAGGCCCTGTTGAGATACTGTGTACACTTCTGGTCACCAAATGAGAGGAAAGCTATCAACAAAGTAGAGAGGGTGGAGAGAAGATTTACGTCAATGTTACCTGGATATCAGCAACTAGATTACAAAGAAAGATTGAGCAAATGAAGTCTTTATTCTTTGGATTGTAGATGGTTGAGAGGGGATTTGATCGAGGTCTTTAAAATTACTAGGAGGATAGAACGAGTTGATGTGGATAGACTTTTTTCATTGCGGGAGCAGAGATTGAAACAGGAGGTAAAAGTTTGGAAGTAACATGAGGGGGAACTTCTTTACTCAGAGTGGTGGCTGAGTGGAGTGAGCTTCCGGGAGAAATAGTGGCGGCAGGGTCCATTTTGTCATTTCAGGGAAAATTGGAGGGGAGGGGAATGCAGAGAGGTGGTACGAGAGGAGAGTATTTAGTTCAGTGCAGACAAGAAGGGCCAAGTGACCTGTTTCTGTGCTGTAATTGTTATAGGGTTAAAATGTGTGGCAGTAACTTGGAAGTCCGATGCGTATTTGGGAATGGGTCGATGGCCACACTGAAATAGGCCGTTGATTCCCACTTGAAATAATTACATCGAATTCACGGAACAAATTTGAATTTCTCTTTTGAAGATTTGGGATGTGTATTTACCAATTGTCGGAATTAAGTGTTAACCACCCAACACGAACTTTCTGACTCCTAAAACCAAGAAAACCAAGATTTTATTTGAGAGTTTTGGTCAATTTTTATAAATACTATCTAGATGTTTTCTCTCTTTATTGTTTTCTATTGGGTAGCTGTGGGAGGGGTTACTTTTGAAATCACTATGCATTAATTTTATCTTATTTTCAAATAAGAAATTTAAGTTTTTTAATGCATATGTTAAATTAAATGTAAAAATGTTACAAATAAGATGAATGAAGAATTGTTTCAGGAACTGGCGATCTTCCACGAGTGCCGTCAACCCCAGGAAGCAGGAATGTGTGAACGAAACACAAAACTGGCCAGAAGAACTGAGGAAACACAGCTAAAAGTGTCCAAAAAGGTGCTGATGCCATCTTGATTTTAATGCAGGTGACACCGAGGAATGCGTTGGGGCAGAGATGGTCTATGGGCAGCCAATACGGACGCCTTGGGGAACAAAGCCCGCACCACCAGTAGGGATGGATAATGGTGGGTAATGAATAAGCATATATTAGAGACACCGAGAGAGAGCGACACACACATACCCAGACAGACAGACACACACACACAGACACAGAGAGACATATACACACACACAGACACACACAGAGACACACACAGACACACACGTAATATTTGCTTAAGTTGTCGTTTGTTTCCATGAAATTATCTCAAAGATATTGCTGCGGGTCGACTGTGGAGGCCACTCCTGTGATCGCGGTTCGTTTTACTGCGCTTTTTTGGCCAAAATGGCCACACTTTCACGCACGACCACGCCGTACATGGAAAGATTAATGATGCCTGGCGTCCCATTGGCCTGAAATATTCTATTAAATTTTATTAAAATGTTCAAAAAAAAGCTTAACATAACGTAATACATTTTGCTTATTTTCAAGTTGTGGAGAGTGAGGAGGGTTTTCATGGACTACAAAAGGATTTGGACTGTTTGGAAAGATGGCAGATGGAGTTTAATGTAGGTAAGTGTGAGGTACTTTATTTTGGTAAGAATAACCAAGACGTATGCAGTGAAGGGGAGGGCATTGAGGAACAGAGGGACCTTGGAGGAATGGTTCAATAGACAATAGGAGCAGGAGTAGGCCCTTCGGCCTGTCGAGCCTTCAGTGACCGCCATTTTACAGATCATGGCTGATCACTACTATCAGTACCCCATTCCAGCCTTATCCCCATAACCCTTTACTCCTTTGCCCACTAGAGTCTTATCTAACGCTCTTTTGAACATAATCAGCGAATCTGCCTCTTCCACCCTCTGTGGCAGAGCATTCCACAGATTCACACTTCTCTGGGTAAAAAAATGTTTTCTCATCTCCGTCCTAAAGGGCCTATCCTGTATTCTTAAACTATGCCCTCTAGTCCTCGTCTCCCCCATCACTGGGAACAAGTAATCCGACTTCACCCTGTCCATCCCCCTGATAATTTTGTATACCTCAATCATGTCCCCCCTCATCCTTCTAAACTCCATCGGATATAAGTTCAGTTTTTCTAGCCTTTCAGCATATGTCAACCCCGCCATCGCTGGAACTAACCTTGTAAATCTGCGCTGCACACCCACTATAGCTCGTATGTCCTTCCTCAAAATTGGAGACCAGTACTGGACGCAATACTCCAGGTGGGGTCTCACCAGGGCCCTGCACAACTGCAGAAGGGCGTCTCTGTTCCTATGCTCCAATCCCCTCTTTATGAAAGCCAACATGCTATTTGCCTTCTTCACAGCTTTCTGAACCTGCATGTTAGCCTTCAGTGACCGGTGAACAAGTACACCCAGATCCATTTGCTCCTCCCCACTCCATTTAGAGAATACTCAGCTTTCCTATTATTGCCCCCAAAATGGATAACCTCACATTTGCTCACATTGAACGTCATCTTCCATTCAGCAGCCCACACCCCCAACCTGTCCAAGTCCCTCTGCATTTTCCTGATATCACCCTCACACCCCACACCGCCACGCAGTTTAGTGTCATCTGCAAATTTGCTCATGTTATTAATCCCCTCATCCAAATCATTTACAGAAATTACAAACAACTGAGGACCCAATACCGATCCCTGCGGCACTCTACTCGTCACATCCTGCCATCCTGAAAAGGATCGGCTTACTCCAACCCTTTGTTTCCTATTTCTTAACCAATTTCCTATCCATGTCAGCACCTTACCTCCAATTCCATGCTCCCTGATCTTGCCCACTAGTCTTCCACTTCTCTATCTTATACTTACTCCCTTTGGATTTGATATTGCACTTGATTTCATTAGTTAGCCACGACTGCCATTTGCATCTCCTAGAGCCTTTCCGCCACTTTGGAATAAATTTGTCCTGAATCCTGTGGAAAATGTCCAAAAGCACCTGCCATTTTTCCCGAGTTGTCCTCCCAGCTAGTGTATCTTTCCATTTTATTTTGGCTAGCTCCTCCATCATAGCTGCATAATCCCCTTTATTTAACTGCAGTACAGATGCTTCCGACTTCCTTTCTTTTTCCCTTTCTAATTGCCGCTCAAAAATAACCATACCATGGTCACTATTCCCTAATGGCTCCCCTACATCGAGGTCACTTATTAACTCTGCGTCGCTGCACAGCACCAAGTCCAGAATCGACTTCCCCCTGGTAGGTTCCTCCACTAGCTGCTCCAAGAAAGTATCTCGTATTGGGTAGGACACGTAACAGCAGCATCGTATAATTCAAAAGCAAGAGGAGTAGCTATATTAATTAGTAAAAATGTGCCATTTAAAATAGAAGAGGAAATAATAGATCCAGCAGGGAGATATGTAATGATAAAATGTCAGATATATTCGGAGTTTTGGAATCTACTCAATGTATATTCACCTAACGAAGAAGATCAAAAGTTTATGCAAGATATCTTTTTGAAGGTAGCAGATACGCAAGGGAACATATTAATAGGAGGGGATTTCAACCTGAATTTGGATTCAAATATGGATAAAACTGGGGAAAAAAATTAACATAAAGAACAAAGTAACCAAATTTATAATTAAATCAATGGATGAAAGTATCTCGTAGACATTCAATAAACTCACTCTCTTGTGTTCCTGCCCCCGTCTGATTATCCCAGTCCACTTTCATGTTGAAGTCCCCCATAACTACCGTATTGCTACCACTTTGACATGCCACTCTTAATTCCTGATTTATACTTTAATATCTGAGCTACTTTTCGGAGGCCTGTAAATGACCCCCATTATGGTCCTCATGCCTTTACAATTTCTTAATTCTATCAAAACAGACTCTACCCACCTGTTTCAATGTCTTTCCTTTCAAATGCCTGAATTTTATTTCTTACCAACAGAGCTACCCCACCTCCTCTTCCCAACTTTCTGTCTTTTCTATAGGACGTGTACCCGGGAACATTGATTTCCCAATCCTGCCGTTCCCGCAGCCATGTCTCTGTAACTCCGACATCTCCTGTCCAAGCTGCAGATTGCAAGAGCTGTAAAGTGCTGCCACCGCCTGTTCACACCGAGTACTGCATGCATGAAGCGAGAGGGGGAGAGAGAGAGAGAGAGATCTAGGTATAATACCACCACCTGGTGTCCAGACTCGCGAACTACAGGATACATGATTTTTATTTTTCATGGGAGTGTTGGAGAATGAGAGGAGACTTGATTAAGGTTAACAAAATTGAGCAAGATGGATAATATGGAGCTCCAATGAACAGGGAGGTCTCACCTGTGAAGGAGCAAGTGTGAGATCTCCCAGTTCATTCTTGCTCGGGCAGTGGTGGCCAATTGCAAGACAGCTCCAATTAGGGGAAGAGAATATGCTGTTTCAGGTCATGGATTTGAAACGGTTTCCCCAGTTGTGCCATTCAGACTCAAGAGAGCAGATGCTTGCAGACAGGAAGGAAACCTAGTTTTATTGTGGAGAATTGCTTGTTTTTCGGGGTGAAGGTTGTTTGTGGTCTGAGATTCCTAAATACTTCACAATGGAAGCAGCAATTTTCCTTGTGCCCGATTGCTACATAGCGGGTAAAATGTCTCAAATCTATCGCTCAGCCAGGACTTTGGGTCATTGATTTGGAGAGAGAGTGATGGCTTGGCAATATTTATAGCATGGTGAGTCCAAAGCTCTCAAAGTGACAGTGTGGAAGGAGTTTGTCTGTTCTTTGTGTTTTCTGCCACCCTTGAGAACTTAAAAAGTGTCCGTGAATTGTGGTATTGGTGAGACACAAGCTTGTTTTGCCCTCTTTTTGTTCTGTATGTCTATAAAGTTTCAGTTTAGGGATAAAATGTCCAGACACTGTTCTGTTCAAAAGTCTAGTAACTAAATCAGATTCTCCCGAGTTCTTGTCATGGATATGTATCAAGAAGCCTGTTTTGCAGCAGTCGTGTTGCATTAGAGGTGCACATACAATTTTCAAAAATAATGAGTTTGAAACCAGAAAAAGATCAGGTCGTGCCCAAAGGTTCATCCGTGCAGTTGAATTGAATTGATGCCCCCAGGTCCAGAATGTGCACTTCCACCCCATGGTCTTGAGCTTCCCAATTCGCCAATGAACTTACGGCCCCCTTGAGCTGTGGAGTGTGGGAGGAAATCCACACAGACACCAAGAGGATGTAGAAACTTCTTGCAGTCAGTGCTCACTTGATCCATGACTCGTGCTGGAGAGGTGGGACTACTGTCCTGCCTTCATCTTGTGTCGGCTAATTTTTGTCTGATGGTGGATGGACGTCTGACATGATATTCCCTTGGCCTTGAGGGAAAGAAGTGTAGAAATTGCCAGGGCTCTGACAGAAATATTTAAAACCTGTTTATCCACGGGTGAGGTGCCAGAGGAATGGATGTAATCTAATGTTCCTTTGTTGAAAAACGGCTTCAAAAGCCAACCAAGTGAGCCTGACAGTGATAGGTTAATTATTGGAGGGTAATCAGAGAGTACCTCGAAAAGAATCTGTTCAAATAGCTGGCGTTGATCAACCATCACATAGAATACAGGAGTCGGGCAGTGAGGTTGAGACTAGACAAGATATTGGTGAGGCTCTTTTGTGAGTACTGTGTGCAGTTCTGGTCACCAAATGAGAGGAAAGCTATCAATAAAGTAGAGAGGGTGCAGAGAAGATTTACGTCAATGTTACCTGGATATCAGCAACTAGATTACAAAGAAAGATTGAGCAAATGAAGTCTTTATTCTTTGGATTGTAGATGGTTGAGAGGGGATTTGATCGAAGTCTTTAAAATTACTAGGAGGATAGAACGAGTTGATGTGGATAGACTTTTTTCATTGCGGGGAGCAGGGATTGAAACAGGAGGTAAAAGTTTGGAAGTAACATGAGGGGGAACTTCTTTACTCAGAGTGGTGGCTGAGTGGAGTGAGCTTCCGGGAAAAGTAGTGGCGGCAGGGTCCATTTTGTCATTTCAGGGAAAATTGGAGGGGAGGGGAATGCAGAGAGGTGGTACAAGAGGAGAGTATTTCGTTCAGTGCAGACAAGAAGGGCCAAATGACCTGTTTCTGTGCTGTAATTGTTTTCGGGTTAAAATGTGTGGCAGTAACTTGGAAGTCCGATGCGTATTTGGGAATGGGTCGATAGCCACACTGAAATAGGCCGTTGTATCCCACTTGAAATAATTACATTGAATTCACGGAACAAATTTGAATTTCTCTTTTGAAGATTTGGGATGTGTATTTACCAATTGTAGGAATTAAGTTGTAATCACCCAACACGAACTTTCTGACTCCTAAAACCAAGAAAAGCAAGATTTTATTTGAGAGTTTTGCTCAATTTTTATGAATGCTATCTAGATGTTTCCTCTCTTTATTGTTTTCTATTGGGCAGCTGTGAGAGGGGTTACTTTTTAAATCACTATGCATTAATTTTATCTTATTTTCAAATAAGAAATTTAAGTTTTTTAATGCATATGTTAAATTAAATGTAAAAATGTTACAAATAAGATAAATGAAGAATTGTTTCAGGAACTGGCGATTTTCCACGAGTGCCGTGAACCCCAGGCAGCAGGAATGTGTGAACGAAACACAAAACTGGCCAGAACAACTGAGGAAATACGGCTAAAAGTGCCCAAAAAGGTGCTGATGCCACCTTGATTTTAATGCAGGTGACACCGAGGAATGCGTTGGGGCAGAGATGGTCCATGGACAGCCAATACGGACGCCTTGGGGAACAAAGCCCGCACCACCAGTCGGGATGGATAATGGTGGGTAATGAATAAGCAAATATTAGAGACACTGATAGAGAGCGACACACATACCCAGACAGACAGACACACACACACAGACACACACACACACACACACACACAGACACACACAGGAAGAGACAGAGAGAGACTCTGACAGCGAGAGAGAGACAGAGAGACACACACAGACGGATACACACACAGACACACACAGACAGATAGAGAGACACACACAGATGGAGAGAGAGATACACAGAGACAGAGAGACACACATAGAGACAGAGAGAGACACACACACACACGACACAGAGAGACAACACACACACACGACACAGAGAGACACACACACACACACACACACACACACACACACACACACACACAGACAGAGAGAGAGAGAGACACACACACATACAGACACAGAGAGAGTCACACATTGAGACACAGAGGGAGAGACAGAAAGAGAGACACACACAGACAGTGACACACACAGAGAGAGAAAGACACACAAACAGACAGAGAGAGAGACACACAGAGAGAGAGAGAGACACACACACACAGACCCACACAGAGAGAGACACAGACAGAGAGAGAGAGATAGAGAGAGAGACATGGACACAGAGAAACAGACAGAGAGACACAGACAGAGAGACACAGACAGAGAAACACACACACACACAGACACACACACACACAGACACAGAGAGAGACACAGACACAGAGAGACACACACACACTGAGACAGACACAGAGACAGATACAGAGACACAGACAGAGAGACACACACACATACCCAGACAGACAGACACACTCACACAGAGACACAGAGAGACAGATATATAGACACAGAGAGACAGATATACCGACACAGACACACAGAGAGACACATACAGACAGAGAGAGAGAGACTGACAGCGAGAGAGAGACACACAGACAGAGAGAGACACACAGACAGAGAGAGACACACAGACAGAGAGAGACACACACACACAGAGACAGACACAGAGACAGACACAGATACAGAGACACAGACAGAGAGAGACACACACACATACCCAGACAGACAGACACACTCACACACAGACACAGAGAGACAGATATATAGACAAAGAGAGACAGATATACAGACACAGACACACAGAGAGACACATACAGACAGAGAAAGAGACACTGACAGCGAGAGAGAGACAGAGAGAGAGACACAGACAGAGAGAGACAGAGAGAGAGAGTCACAGACATACACACACAGAGACACACACAGACAGACACACACAGACAGAGAGAGACACACAGACAGAGAGAGACACACAGACACAGAGACACACAAAGAGAGACACAGATAGAGAGAGAGACACAGATAGAGAGAGAGACACAGACAGAGAGAGAGACACAGACAGAGAGAGAGACACAGACAGAGAGAGAGACAGACAGACAGAGACACAGACAGAGAGACACAGACAGAGAGAGAGAGAGACACAGAGAGATAGAGACACACACAGACTGACAGAGAGAGACCCCTTGGTTGTGCACTTAACTCCCTCATCTCTCCTGGCAGGATCTCATCACCTTTCCTACCCGTGGACCATGACATCTGTCTGCTCATCCTCCTTCCTGAGAATGGTGTGAACTCTACCCTAGAAACCCCACAGCAAAGAAAAGGGACCCTTCGGCCCTTCTCGTCCATGGTGAAATATCATTCTGCCAGTTTCATCGACCTGCACCCAGTCCCTAACCCTCCTGACTTCCCACATCCATGGATCTCTGCAATTGATTCTTAAAACGTAAGAGTTTGAATGTTAAATGGCAGACCATTGAGGAGTGTTGTCAAACAAAGGGATTGAGGAACTGTGGTACAGAACTGCCCAAAAGTGGAGTCCCTTGTAGAGATGGGGGGGGTGGGGGGGAGTGAAGAAAGCTTCTGGTATTTTGGCCTTCAGAAGTGAGAGGATTGAGTGCAGGAGGTGGGAGGCCACGAGGAAGTTGGACGAGGCATGGGTGAGGCCAACTTGGGAACATTGTGTGCCGTTTGGGTGGCCAGAGGAGAGGAAGGATAGGAATGAGACAGCGCGTCGAGGAGAGTGACAAGAAGGTGGTCTGGCTTTCGGGGTTTGAGTTCCAGGGGAAGGTTGGACAGGCTGGGACTTTATTCCCTGGAGCGTCGAAGATTGAGGAAGATTTGAAAATTGTGAGGGGGGACGGATCGTGTCCATGGGGACAGGCTGTTTCCAAGGAGAGTGGGAGAGATTCAAAGAGGAGGACATGGATTGAGATTGAAGGGGGATTTTCTTCCCTCAGAGGGGGGTGGGAACGTGGAATGAGCTTTGGGCCAAGGTGGTGGAGGTGGGATGGACTGGAATCTTGGGGGGGAATGTGGGGCAGATCCTGGTGTGGAAATGTGCAGCCTGAAGGGGAGATGGACTGGAGGCCCGAGCCAGCTCTCGGACCCTTCCCCAGTGGGACGAGGTTCTCAGGAGAGAGGGGGCTCCAAAGGGCTGGACCTCGAGCCCTGGGGCTCCATCCAGGGGCTCGGTGTGGTGGAGAGGAGATCCCGAGGAGGGGTGGATCAAGCTCTCGCGAGAGCGACCCCTGGTGGCTGCCATGTTGTTGATCTTTCCCGCCTTTGGAGGAGTTGGTCGCGAGCGGGAGGGGGAGAGAGGTTCGTGTCGGTTCCTCACGGGCGGGAATCGGGGCATTTTGGGAGCGAGACCAGGGAGGACGGAGTTTCCACGGGTCGCCCTTTGGGTCTGGAGCGGCCGGAGCTCGGAGGGGAACGGGCAGGGGGATGGTTGTGAGGTGGGGCCGGGGTACCGTGAGGAAGTTTGGGTCGGGGTGGCGTTAGGGTGTGTGGTAGTCGGGGACCCGCGAGGCTTAAAGGGGGGGGGGTCGGGGTCCGTGAGGCTGTGGGGGGGAGGGGGATCCGCGAGGCTGAGGGGGCTCGGGGCCCGCGAGGATGAGGGGGCTCGGGGCCCGCGAGGCAGAGGGGGGAGAGGGACGGGGACCCAGAAGGGTGAGGGGGTCGGGGACCCAGAAGGGAGAGGGGGTCGGGGACCCAGAAGGGTGAGGGGGTCGGGGACCCAGAAGGGTGAGGGGGTCGGGGACCCAGAAGGGTAAGGGGTTCGGGGACCCAGAAGGGTGAGGGGGGTAGAGGACCCAGAAGGGTGAGGGGGACCCGCCAGAGGGGTGTGGGATATCTGCAAGAGGAGTGAGGGACATGCAAGGCTGTGGGGGGCGGGGATCCTGCGAGGCTGAGGGGGACGGGTATCCAGAAGGTTGAGGGACACGCAAGGCTGAGGTACTCGTGGAACCAGAAGGGTGAGGGGAATGAGGACCCAGAAGGGTAATGGTGATCAGGACACAGAAGGGTGAGGGTGATCAGGACCCAGAAGGGTGAGGGTGATCAGGACCCAGAAGGGTGAGGGTGATCAGGACCCAGAAGGGTGAGGGTGATCTGGACCCAGAAGGGTGAGGGTGATCAGGACCCAGAAGGGTGAGGGTGATCAGGACCCAGAAGGGTGAGGGTGATCAGGACCCAGAAAGGTTAGGGGGGACGGGGACCCAAAAAGCTGAGAGAGGACAGGGACCCAGATGGCTGACGGGGACCCAGAAGGCTGAGGGGGAAGTGGGGACCCAGAAGGCTGAGGGGGGAAGGGGACGGGGACCCAGAAGGTTGAGGAGGTACGGGGACCCAGAGGGCGGAGGGGGGGACCGGGACGTGGACCCAGAAGGCTGAGGGCACCTGCGAGGCTGAAGGTGGGGGTGGGAACCCGCGTGGTTTAGGGGATCCGTGTGGTTGAGGGGATCGGAGAACTGCGAGTGTGAGGGGGACCCGTGAGGGTGAGGGAGTCCCGGCCCCATGGATGGGAATGAGCAGGAAGGGGTGCTGGTCAGTGGGACGAGTATATCAGTTCACCACAGATTGTAAGCTTTCAGTTCTGTAATGAGACGTCATTAACTATGACACCGACAGCCCAACCCTCTTTCTCCCAGTTCCACTGCAGACATTGGAAGACGGTCCTCTTTAAAATAATCCAAATACCCCTTGGCGCGGACCCGCCGAAGTCACAGATTAGAATCTGCATCTCAGATGGTGAAGTCTTCAGATTTTTCTTTAAAATATTGTTTACATTGTAAAACCATTTGGAAAGTGCGTTCACATATATTGTTATGTTCAAATCAAAAGGAAAAACTAGCACTAAGCAAGGTTCAAAAAAAAACACACAGGAATAAAGTGCCAGCATCCTGGAGATGGATTTCACAGTGACTAAGGACAAGATTTGTTCTTGTCTCTAGCTGTGCACACACGAGGATGAGAGCAGTGTTTGAGATGCTCTAGCCAGAAAGAATTCCAATCCATATCCCCTCGGTTTTATTCCTCGGGCTGACGGCAAGGTTCAGACTGAAATAGCAGAGGATGAGAATCCAGGCAAAAGGACAGAAGCCCAGACCAAGCAACAATTTGGGCAGAAGGATTTAGATCCACTGGTAGAGAGAGAGAGAGAGAGAGAGAGAGAGAGAGTGGAAGGATACTGTCAGAATGCCCATAGGATTTAACCTGCTTAAAAGCAGGTGGCACAAATCTGTGCAGAGGGGCACAATTTAAAGGCGATTGCAGATGTTTGATTGGGAAGCTGCAGGAATTCAGCCCATCAGAATGAAGTAAATGCAATATCCAGAGAGAAACCTTGGGCTTTTCTCTGGAGTGATGCAGGAAGCTCATAGAGTGAATGGATTTGAGGCAGAGCTTGGTGGAGGAGCAGGCAGTGCTGAGGAAACACAAGGCTGCTGAAGGACTTGTAGAAAGAGAACGTGCAGAAGGCTGCGGGTGCCTGGAGTGCATGGCCGGGCAGGATGGTGTAGTCTGGAATAATAGGGACCTTTAACATTTAGACAGGCACATTGATGCAAGAAAAATAGTGGGTTTACGGGTGTGAGGGGTGAAAGGTTCAGTTTGTAGTAGGTTTGATCAGTTGTCTTGTGACACCAATACCCCTGAGCAAAAAGCTCTGCAAAAGTTAAGACACCACCCAGGATATCTTAGGTAAAAACCCTCCACCATTGAGAACATTTGCAGGGAACGCTGCTGTCAGAGAGCAGCAGCAATCAAGGATCCACATCACCCGCTCTGTTCTCACTGCTCCCATCAGGAAAGAGGTATAGCCGGGTTCAGGAACAGCTGCTTCCCCTTCACCACCAGACTCAACACACATTCAGGGACCCATTTAAAGACTCTTCCTTTTGCACTTTGAATTTTTTCTCTCTCTATTGCAGTTTGTTTTCATATCCACATTTTCAGAGATTACAAGTAGATGAGTCCAGTTGGGGAAACTTGGTTTTGGTCTATATAATGGTTACATTCATCCCCTTTTATTGTTCATTTATATTAGTGTCTGGGCCCCTATGTGGTCCAAGTACAGTTGACAGACCTTTACCAAAGGGTCACGTTTATGTGATTTTTTTTTTCCCGTAGGTAACAGCAGTTCATTTCCACAGCCCAGCGTGCTATCGGACATCCAGTTGATCGTGATACATCTTTTCGCGAAGGCCAGTGCTATTTTTATAAATGAGATTAGATATTTGGTCAAGTTGTCGCTTGTTTCCATGAAGATATTGCTCCAGGTATCACGTGGAGGCCACTCCTGTGATCGTGGTTAATTTTTCTGCGCTTTCTTGCCAAAATGGCCTCACTTTCACGCACGACCACGTAGAAAAGTTGAATGAAGCTCATCATCCCATTGGCCTTCATTTCGGTTGAAGCACTGCATGCAGATTTTACAAAGCTGTCTGAAACCCTTTTTCCACGGGAATCCCAGTTCATTGGCCATGCAGTGTCTCAGGTTAGGAAGCCCTTGGTGCCATTTCCACTGGGACACAAGATTGCTTTTCCACTGAACACAACTCATCCCCGGGGAGCGGAGTGTTCTGCCTTCGACTGGAAACAGGTGATTCTCTGCTGTCTCTGTTCCACTGGTTTTACCATCAGGCCGACATCGGCAAACGCCGAGGATATGAGTAGGGTTAGAGGTGGCGTGAAATGACATCATTTGACACTGGCATTTGGACAGTGTCCCTTTTCCACTGGACCCTGTCCCAGTAAATTCCCGGGATTGGGCATGAGGGGCTGTACTTTTGAAGTTGAAACACTTTGCAGAGCAAAGTCTTGGAATTTAATTTCTTCAACTATGTACGCTATTCTGGCGCTCCATCCTGTAGGATGTAGGTGGTTCCTTTCATTGCACCTGAATCAATCCCTGACTAATCACAGAGCACTTCTGGTGTAGGGATTGCTTCAAGTGGAATTTGAGTTTGGGAGCATTTTGAAAACCACAGGTCTAAGTTATAGGGAAAGGTTAAGCAAGATTTTTATTCTGCGGAGCATAAAAGGTTGAGGTTGGATTGGGTTGAGGTATTTAAAATTATTGGGGTATAGATTTGAGGTGGGTTGAGAGAAAGGGGCAGAAGTTTAGAGGAAATGTGAGGGGGGACTTTCACTCAGAGTGGTGGGTGTGTGGAATGGACTTGCAGATGAAGTGGAGGAGGCAGGCTCAATATTAGCTCTTAAGGAGAAGTGGGATATGTATTTGGACAGGAAAAGAATGGAGGGTCAAGGGGTGAGTGTAGGTCAATGGGATGAGGTAGGACAAAGTGTTCGGCGTGGACTCGAAGGGCCAAGTTGGCCTATTTCGATGCTGTAATAGTTAGAGAGGTAAAACGTGTATGTGAACATTTTGGGTCCAGTGACCATAGATTAGTTTCCAATCAATTATGGATAAGAGTGGGGTCTGCTGCAACAGCACCACTCAATCAATGCACCGGACACAGTTAATCAGGAAAGATGTTTATTCAGACTTGTTCCTCTCTTAGGTCTCTTGCCCACGACCTTACCAGAGAGAGGGGGATCTTTTTCTCTTCTATCCATTAGTGACTGGTGTCGCCCTCTATTCTGCTAATATTTCAAAACAGCACTGATCCCACGTTAAATGTTCCACTTGAAACTCAAACATGTTACAGACTAAACCAAGCCAGTCATCTTTGCTAAAATTAATGATGAGGGAGAAAATGAAGGGAACATAAAGCAAGGGAGTAACAGGGAGAGGATGCAGAAAATAATGCAGGCTGAATGAGAGGGGAAAGAAATCAGGCTTCAGATGATTAAGGAAGACGAGGCGAAAGAAGGAGACCCTAGGACACTGCCACCCTATGTTGAGAATGAGGACTCAAAAGATTCCTTGTGGGCAAGGCTATCTGCATGTGCTTCCCAGCAGCCACCGTGACTAGTCCTGCATCTCGCTTGGTTCAATAAAAGGTGGTTTCAGACTTGGCTCTGACGTAAACAATTTGCTCATTTTTAAACCAACTTTCCTCCCTCCGTCATTGACGGCCATGACACTGTGCACGAGTGAGGAAGATGGGGTGAAAGATCTTGAACTGAAAGTTACCTGCAGTAATTGGAAACCTGCCTTCCAGAGAGCTTCAATCATGTCAATGTTTCACCAGTTGTTGGACTTTACCAGCGATGAAACAGCGTCCCACTCCCACAGTGTTTCCTGTTACTAACTTGGACAGGAGTAAAAAAATGATTCACACAAAGAATTATAAACCAGGGGAAAGATATACTCTGAAAACAACAAGAAATGTTGTTCATATCCCACTGTGCTCCCGATAGAAGTCAAAATCCAATGGGCTTTATGAACTAAAACACAAATGGAACTTAACCCAAGATTATTCCCCCACCCCCCGTCCTATTAAATGTTGAATCCTGTTGTGTGAAGAAGGAGTTGCCTGGAACGTTAGCCCATCCCAGAAAGCTCACCAGACTTGGACTGCAGATCAACACTTAAGGATGACCAGCCGCAGCTTAATTTAATGCAATGCTTATTCCCCCCCCCCCCCACCAGCAAAAATCTTCAGCATTGCTTCATTGAAACTGGTCTAATTCCAAATAAGATCAGCAATGTCTTTTGGACCGAGTACAAAAGAGAGAGAGCTGAGGTACCTTCGAAACCCAGAACCAAATACATGCAACATTCAGTGGCAGCTCTCCTTGCATCTAATCAAGCACTTTTGAGCCACTATGAACTGTTCCCCAAGAGAATTCATCCAACCATCCATGAGTGCATTCCTGTCAACTCGAAAGCCGAGAGGGGATTTGGTAGAGTATTTAAAATTACAAGAAGGATGGATAGAGTTGATGTGGATAGGCAATTCCATTGCAAGTGGGAGAGATTGAAACAAGAGGTCTTGAGTTAAGAGGCAAAAGTTTTGAAGTAACGTGAGGGGGAACTTCTTGACTCAATGGTGGCTGAGTGGAGTGAGCTTCCGGGAGAAATAGTGAAAGCAGGGTCCATTTTGTCATTTAAGAGAAAATTGGAGGGGTGGGGAATGCAGAGAGGTGGTACTAGAGGAGAGTATTTAGTTCAGAGCAGACGAGAAGGGCCAAATGACCTGTTTCTGTGCTGTAATTGTTCTTGGGGTAAAATGTGTGGCAGTAACTTGGAAGCTCAACATGAACCTTCCGACTCCTAAAATCAAGAAATTTAAGATGTTAGATTTTATTTGAAAGGTTTGGTAAATTTTTATAAATACTATCCAGATGTTTTTTTCTTTTTTTCTTTACATCAGGAAAAATTAAATGAAATGGTTCTTGCAGTCAAGAGCAAGAGAATTCCTCCAATCCAGCCCTTGCCCACAAACACCCCCCCCCCCCCCCCCATTCTGGGATCAACCCATCAGCAGCGTCCACTTCAGAGACAAACCTCAGGCACGAACATCACAAAACCATCATCCCAAGACAAGGGGTTAATTTTTTTTAATCACTATGCATTCATTTGATGTTATTTCAAATAAAAAATTAGTTTTTAATGCATATGTGAAATTAAATAATTTAAAAAAAATAAGATGAATGAAGAATTATTTCAGGAATTATCAATCATCCACTACTCCCATTAACCCCAGACACCAGTACTGAATGAAAAACTAAACTGGCCAGATTGACTGAGTAAACACAGCTAAAATTGGCCAAAAGGTGCTGATGCCATCATTGATTTAAATGCAAGAGACACTGAGGACTGCATTGGGACAGAGATGGTCCATGGACAGCCAATACGGATGCCTTGGGGAACAAAGCCCGCACTGCCAGTTGGGATGAATTAGATTATGACATAAGCAAATATTAGATACCCCCCCCCCCCCCCCCACAGAGAGACCCAGCCTTGATTTTCATTTTTTATATTGATAGAGAGATCCCAGACATCACCAAATGTACCGAGACCCCACCGCATGTTATCAGTTAAAGGCAACGTATTCCTCTCTAATGGAACTTTTACTACCTCTATTACAGGAAACATCCTCCCTGCCTCATTTGCCATTGGAACGTTAGGCCCGCTTGTCGTCACAAGGCCAGAAAACGCTTGAGTCAGAATACTGATCATCGTTTGAGGAGTGACGAAGGAATTTGTGAGCACGATAAGAATCCTGTTTCACTCTGGTCTGAGATTGGATGGTGAGTCCTCAGCTACACATCCCTGCAACACACTCTCCTTCGCCAACAACTGCCTCACACTCCTATTCACCCCACCAGCTCCGTGCATTCCCCCTCATTCACCTGCGATTTTCCCCCCCACAAACACCTGTTAACCTGCCACCTCCACTGAAGAGTGGGTGAACACACAAATCCCTTGCAGACGGGGCCAGATTTGATCCAGAGTCATGGACTTAACAGGACCATAACACCACCTGTGGCATAAATATTCCCAAACCAATGCTCTAGGGCACTGGGAGAGCAAACAGCTCAAATTCTGCATTTGAGAAGTTTGAACTGCTGCACAACCATCAGGATCAAAGAAAACCCTAGTTTGCTTAGTTTTCAGCTGTCATAGACCACAAAAGGCTTCCAAACCAAAATTCATAAGACAAGCCCCACAAACAAACAAATCTCTCATAAAGCTCTAACACTCCCCTATCGAGAGGTATCATCTCCTCAAACATCTCAATGCCACAGGTGAGAAAACTGTTTTAACTCCCACTCCAAATTAAAAAGGTGCTATTCCCTTAATTGCAGCTCTCTTGAAGGGCGGAGATGGGCCTTGTTTAAAGGGCCAGCCACAATTTACTGAGATATTTCACACCTGAATTAATTGTCCTCCTGATTCCAGCTCAGGGTTTCAAACAGGAGAGTTTCCCCACTCTCGTCACTTGCAGCTTTCAGGCAGAGATGAGGTGATGCTGCCATCAGTGGAAGGTAGGAAGCCTGGTTTTACTGTGGCTGCTTTTTCTGGGGTGGTTCTTTGAGTTGTTGGGGTGAAAGGAATCCGGTGTTTGTGGAAGCCCCTGTTTGTGGGTAGTTTGCAAACTGGTGTTCCATGTGGTTCGTGGGTATTGAGCCAGAGAAATGTGTTGTTTTAATGTGTGTGGTTTACGGTGCCTGCAACTTTAGCTCTTGTCTTGGGATGATGGTTTTGGGATGTTTGTGCCTGAGGTTTGGCTCTGAAGTTGTCGGACTCTGGCTTTCCCTTACTCTTAATTTAGTCTGTATGTGGTCTGAGTCCAGCGTGTTCTTTGAATGAAGTGATAGGAGAAGGTATTCGGTTCAACAGTCAATTTATTACCCAGCACAAGAATAAAACTTAACAGAGCTCTGGGTCAGTCGTTAGTTCATAGGTCACCTGCACAGTGAGCTATTCCCCAAGACTGACCCCTATTGTCCAGTTGGCTCAGTTTATATAGATCAACCTTATCATACAGAACAAAAGTTGGCTTCCTTTGCTAGATCTTTTTGCATAAGGGTTATCACAAGTCATCTCCTGTTTTGCAGATATCTGGGGTGTAGCGCTCCCATCTTAATCCTCCAGGCCAGACTATCCTGTTGTTTTGATCAGAAATTAATTCATCACCAGATATTTCTAATCACCATTCTGTTCCTGTCTGGCCAATTTCTGCTGTTCTCTTTAACACCTCCTCATGCCTTAATCTTCCTCCTAGACTGGTTTTCCATTTCCTTGGTTTCTTGCAGGCCATTCTTTGTTCTGGTCTGGCCTGTGTCTCCTGTGCTACTCACCACCTCCTTCAGTTGGAGCTTTCTTCCTAAATCGTTTTATGAATTTCCTCTCCCTGTATTTGGGAGCAGACAATTTTGCTCAGCCAACTTCGCTCCATGCTGTGATTGCCACTTAATCACATTCCTCTTTTTCCCTGAACCATGCAGTACATATCAACTTATTAATTAATCATTTCTTTCATAATGTTTTAACCCCTAGATTCCAACAAAGTGTAGGCTGCTGATGGTTTGATCCCAGAATTGGGGTGGGGAGGGGGGCGGGGGGTGTTATTTGTGGGCAAGGGCTGGTTTGGAGGCTGCAGGGAATTCTTTTGCTCTTGACTGTAAGAAGCATTTCATTTAATTTTTACTGATGTAACCATCTTACCTTACGTGTGTGTAATATTGCACTATGTTACAGGACAGTCAGTCGAATTTTGATCTTGGCATGTTTAACAGAAAATGACAGTGACCCAGGTTCAAATCTGTCCCTTGTGTCAGGATTTTCCCCCCATCACCTTTTACAAAATGGCAAGGTGAACAGGGGCATTTGTGTGGGTCAGGGTTTTTTTTTAATTAATTTTTAAGAGTTAGTTATATTCTTGTTAATTTTACAAGAATATAATTCAAATCCCGATACATGTGGTTGATTAATACAAATTGAGATCTACCCAGACCCACCCTCTCCACATCCCAAATGAGGGACCAGAGATCTTCAACAGATGTTTTATTTAACCATAATATTGTGAATATTTCAAAACTTCACTTCAACCCACCTTTAGGAAATGTGGGCTCCAAAGATAGAATGTTCATCTCGTGAACGATACATTATTTTCTTGTGGTGAACAGTTCCGAACCTCAGCCAGTTTGCAAGATATGGCCACGCACTTTCTAGCTGTACAATTTGCAGCAATTTACACCTGGTAAATATTCAGTTCTAATTTAAATTTAATTCCTTAACATTTCTTTCTCATGGATCCTGTGGGAATTTTAAAAAAAATACTTATTTCAACCAAGCTGCCCAACTTTAGGACATTGCCAAGTCAAATGCAGAAAAGTACAAATGACTTGTTAACATTTGAAACAAATCCGATTCCATGTATTTTCTTTTGAGGTGTCTGGTGAATAAAATTGTATTGAACCAGTCTATCTCATTTATAACGATCAGTCCATTTTCTATGTTCAAATCTCCATCCCATCTTTGCCTCAGTTTATGAATTCCTAATTTCTCAGCTTTTGCAGTCATTTCTACATTACTGAATAAATTTATATTCCCATGACCTGTTTCAGATGGTCAGGGCTTGTTATGACCTGTTACTGTTCTATCTGCCACTGTATTTTACATTTTGCATATCCTCTTCCTAAAGACAAGGAAAGGACTTCTTGTTGGTCATCTAATCTCATGTACCAGTTAGGGTTAGGGAACACAAAAAAATCAACAGGAGTCTGGAAGAGTTGCTCACAGTTCACGTTAGTAATCATTCTCTGCCTGCCTGATTTCTGGTTTCCAATTTACCCAAATGTCTTAATTTCATAGCAGTCTTAAATTCTTCACTTCAAAGCAGAAACAATGCCATTCAGGGTCTGAGTGGTGCTGGGGGCTTATTGCAGCCTTTGGATCAGGTCTAAAAATTTGCACCATTGTTTTGAAGATCAGGCAGGCATTTGGATCTGTATGGCTCAGTAGAGGAGGTGAGAATTGATCCCTGTCTGGAATGTGCTTTTTAACTCTCTTTCCCAGCTTTCTGCCAAAGTGGTTTCTTCATCATAATTCCCAGAAGATATTCTACAGCTAATATTCCACACACTTCACCAAATGAGGCTAGTTGTGGGAAAAAGAAGTTCCTGTCTGTGTGGATGGACAATTTAAGGGTGAAAAAATGACCTGATGTCCACATATAGTAACTCAACCAAATTCTGTAAGGACACAAATGCTGGAGAAGCTCATCTGATCAAGCAGTGAACCTTTATAGAGTACAGATACTCGTAGCCCTGTTAAAAGGCACAAGCCTGAAACACTGGTTGTGTATCTTTTTTTAAACTTTATTTATGAACATATAAAATACATAGTAAACAAAATAAACCAACCTCCCAAAAAAAACTATATTCCATCCCCCCTCCCCATAATTAACCCCCCCCAAACTCCCTCGACTGAGGGAGAGAAAAATCATATCAATTCGTTGCGGCAGAATGAAAACACCAAACCTAATTTTCCACGTCATCGCAATGCATTTACTGGCCACTGCTAATACTAACTGAATAAACTCAATTTGAGGTTTATCCATTCTTAATCCCGTTGTTCAAGTTGTAATATACCGCATTAGAAAAAGCAGTGGATCGAACATAAAAAGAGTTTCTTTAAAGTAGTTTCAAATAAATCCTCAAAGGCTTAACTTTATCACACAACCAGATAGACAAAAAAAAGTATTAATTTGAATCCCACAATGAAAACATTAGTCTGAATGACTAAATCCTTATCGTTTTTTCCTGGAGTTAAATACAACTGATGTAAAAAAAAATTATAATTCACCCAATTATATCGCACATTCATCAATTTAATCCACCATCTTCACACATAGTAAGTAGTCCGTTCTTCTTGGGTTAATTCAAAAGAAGAATCTCCCATTTAATCTAAAGTTGGTTTAGCCATTTTCTGTTGTCACAAACATTTCTGAAATAGATCCCTTTTTTTGCCCCATTTACAATTTTCAATTTTAGTTAACTTGGGTATCTTCAATTCCCGCCCAAATCCACCTGTGACAGCACTTGCATGGAATGACACCCGTTTACCATGTCCCTCTGTTCAACCTCACTCCTCAGTGCCCGACCGTTCACCGTGTCTATCTTTTCTTGGTTTGCCCTTCAAAATGTGACACCTCACACTTGTCTGCATTAAATTCCATCTGCCCTTTCTCCAGCTGGTCCAGATCCTTCTGCAAGATTTCCTGGCTGTCCACAACTCCTCCGTTCTTGGTGTCATCTGCCAACTTGCTAATCCAATTCACCACATTATTGTTCCAGCACCTATCCCTGAGGCACATCTCTCATCACAGGCCTCCAGTCTGAAGAGCAATTGGTCTCACCAACTCACTGGCTTCTCCTGCACAGCCGTTGTTTCACATCCAAAATACAGAGGACATATGGATGGATGTTAAAATTCTAAAAGGTACATTAGTTAAAATGGTGTCAAATCACAAGGAACAGAAGTTGGCCATTCATGCCACTGTGTCTGCTATCCCCTGATCTAAACAGTTCTCGCCTCTCATTCCAAGTTATGGCTTTTTCCCCTGATCCCTTGATACCCTGACTCATTAACCATTTATTAATTCCGCCCCCCCCCCCCCCCACCACTTAAACTCTCTTAACAATCCAGCAACAAATTCCATGACCTTCTGGTGAAATAAATTTCTCATCTGCTTTAAATAGGTACCTTCCAATTCTAAGACAATGTCTTTTTATCCAAGGGAAACATTATTCACATCTACTGTCCAATCCTTTCAGCATTGGAAAGGTTTCTGAAATCTCCTCTCCTTCTTCTATACTCCAATGAAGAGTGGAGATATATCATCCTGGTAAATCTCTGCTCTCTCTCCAACAACAGCACATCCTTTTTAAGATAAACTTCGCAGTTCTCCAAATGAGGTCTCTCCCATGCCCTATCAACACCTCCCTACCCTAGAAACAAAGGCCAACATAGAATTTGCTTTCTTTTCCTGCCGATCCAACCTGGTGGTTACCCACTCACTATGTTTTCCTGAACGAGAACCCCCCAAGTCCCTTGACACTTGAAATAATTACATGTAATTTCTGTAACAAATTTGAAATTTTTGGAAAGATTTGGGAATCCTATTTATAAACTGTAGGAATTAAGTTGTAATCGCCCAACCTGAACCTTCTGACTCCTAAAATCAAGAAAATTTGTTAGATTTTATTTGATAGTTTTTTAGTAATTTTTTTATAAATACTTTCCAGACATTATCTATCTTTTCTATTGGGTTGTTGGGCAGGGGGAATTAAAAAAAAATACTATGTATTAATTTTTCATTATCTTTGAATGAGAAATTTACGTACGCATTTAATGCATGTGAAATTAAAATTTTCAAAGAGAAGCTTAACATATCGTAATACATTTGGCTTATTTTCAAGAGTTGTGGAGAGTGAGGAGGGTTTTCATGGAGTACAAAGGATTTGGACTGTTTGGAAAGATGGCAGATGGAGTTTAATATAGGTAAGTGTGAGGGGCTTTATTTTGGTAAGAATAACCAAGACGTATGCAGTGAAGGGGAGGGCATTGAGGAACAGAGGGATCTTGGAAGAATGGTTCAATAGACAATAGGAGCAGGAGTAGGCCCTTCTGCCTGTCGAGCCTTCAGTGACCGCCATTTCACAGATCATGGCTGATCACTACTATCAGTACCCCTTTCCAGCCTTATCCCCATAACCCTGAACTCCTTTGCCCACAAGAGTCTTATCTAACTCTCTTTTGAACATAATCAGCGAATCTGCCTCTACCACCCTCTATGGCAGAGCATTCCACAGATTCACACTTCTCTGAGTAAAACAATGTTTTCTCATCTCCGTCCTAAAGGGCCTACCCTGTATTCTTAAACTATGCCCTCTAGTCCTCGTCTTCCCCATCACTGGGAACATGTAATCCGACTTCACCCTGTCCATCCCCCTGATAATTTTGTATACCTCAATCATGTCCCCCCTCATTCTTCTAAACTCCATCGGATACAAGTCTAGTTTTTCTAGCCTTTCAGCATATGTCAACCCCGCCATCGCTGGAACTAACCTTGTAAATCTGCGCTGCACATCCTCTATTGCTAGTATGTCCTTCCTCAAAATTGGAGACCAGTACTGGGTGCAATACTCCAGGTGGGGTCTCACCAGGGCCCTGTACAACTGCAGAAGGGCGTCTCTGTTCCTATACTCCAATCCCCTCTTTATGAAAGCCAACATGCCATTTGCCCATTTCACAGCTTTCTGAACGTGCATGTTAGCCTTCAGTGACCGGTGAACAAGTACACCCAGATCCATTTGCTCCTCCCCACTCCCTAGCTTGTCTCCATTTAAATAATACTCAGCTTTCCTATTATTGCCCCCGAAATGGATAACCTCACATTTGCTCACATTGAACGTCATCTTCCATTCAGCAGCCCACACCCCCAACCTGTCCAAGTCCCTCTGCATTTTCCTGACATCCTCCTCACACCCCACACCGCCACCCCGTTTAGTGTCATCTGCAAATCTGCTCATGTTATTAATAATACCCTCATCCAAATCATTTACATAAATTACAAACAACTGAGGACCCAATACCGATTCCTGCGGCAATCCACTCATCACATCCTGCCATCCTGAAAAAGACCCGCTTACTCCAACCCTTTGTTTCCTATTTCTTAACCAATTTCCTATCCATGTCAGCACCTTACCTCCAATTCCATGCTCCCTGATCTTGCCCACTAGTCTCCCGTGCGGTACCTTATCAAAGGCCTTCTGGAAGTCCAAATACACCACATCCACTGGCTCTCCCAAGTCCACCCTCTTTGTCCCATCCTCGAAAAATTCCAGAAGGTTAGTCAAGCATGACTTACCCTTAAGGAATCCATGCTGACTAGCCCTTATACTATTATTTCTGCCTAAGTGTTCTGCTATTACTCCTTTTATGATAGATTCCAGTATCTTCCCCACCACTGACATCAGGCTGACCGGTCTATAATTTCCCGTTTTCTCCCTCCCTCCCTTCTTAAAAATCGGCACCACATCAGCCACTCTCCAATCCTCAGGGACCTCCCCCGAATCTATGGAACTTTGGAAAATGTCGACCAGTGCCTCCACAATTTCCATAGCAACTTCTTTAAGCACCCTGGGATGCAGCCCATCAGGCCCTGGGGTTTTATCAGCCCTCAGTCCCAACAATTTACTCACAACCTCCTGCTTCTAGATCCGGATATCCATTAGATCCCCTACTTCCCCAGGAAAGTTCCCCAAGTCTCTTGATACCGCATGACCACTACCCCCTAACTGTCCATAACCTATATCCTCCTTGGTGAAGACAGATGCAAAGTATTTGTTAAATTCCTCAGCCAACTCCTTGTTTCCGGTAATAATTCCACCCTTTTCCATTCTTAATGGACCAATTGTAGACAGAACCAATTTCTTCCTCTTCACATATTGAAAAAAGCTTTTGCTATCCTCCATTATATTATTTGCTAATTTCCTCTCGTACTTCATTTTCCCCTCTCATGAATTTCTTAGTTACCCTCTGATGCTCTTTGAAGGTTTCCCAATCCTCTAACTTACCACTCTGCTTCGCTATCTTATACTTACTCCCTTTGGATTTGATAGTGCACTTGATTTCATTAGTTAGCCATGGCTGCCATTTGCATCTCCTAGAGCCTTTCCTCCACTTTGGAATAAATTTGTCTTGAATCCTGTAAAAAATGTCCAAAAATACCTGCCATTTTCCCCAGTTGTCCTCCCAGCTAGTGTATCTTTCCATTTTATTTTGGCTAGCTCCTCCCTCATAGCTGCATAATCCCCTTTATTTAACTGCAGTACAGATGCTTCCGACTTCCTTTCTTTTTCCCTTTCTAATTGCAGCTCAAAAATAACCATACCATGGTCACTATTCCCTAATGGCTCCCCTACATCGAGGTCACTTATTAACTCTGCGTCGCTGCACAGCACCAAGTCCAGAATCGACTTCCCCCTGGTAGGTTCTTCCACTTGCTGCTCCAAGAAAGTATCTCGTATTGGGTAGGACATGTAACACCAGCATCGTATAATTCAAAAGCAAGAGGAGTAGCTATATTAATTAGTAAAAATGTGCCATTTAAAATAGAAGAGGAAATAATAAATCCAGCAGGGAGATATGTAATGATAAAATGTCAGATATATTCAGAGTTTTGGAATCTACTCAATGTATATTCACCTAACGAAGAAGATCAAAAGTTGATGGAAGATATCTTTTTGAAGGTAGCAGATACGCAAGGGAACATATTAATAGGAGGGGATTTCAACCTGAATTTGGATTCAAATATGGATAAAACTGGGGAAAAAAATTAACAGAAAGAACAAAGTAACCAAATTATAATTAAATCAATGGAAGAAAGTATCTCGTAGACATTCAATAAACTCACTCTCTTGTGTTCCTGCCCCCGTCTGATTATCCCAGTCCACTTTCATGTTGAAGTCCCCCATAACTACCGTATTGCTACCACTTTGACATGCCGCTCTTAATTCCTGATTTATACTTCTATATCTGAGCTACTTTTCGGAGGCCTGTAAATGACCCCCATTATGGTCCTCATGCCTTTACAATTTCTTAATTCTATCCAAACAGACTCGACCCACCTCTTTCAGTGTCTTTCCTTTCAAACGCCTGAATTTCATTTCTTACCAACAGAGCTAACCCACCCCCTCTTCCCAACTTTCTGTCTTTTCTATAGGACGTGTACCCAGGAACATTGATTTCCCAATCCTGCCCTTCCCGCAGCCATGTCTCCGTAACTCCGACATCTCCTGTTCAAGCTGCAGATTGCAAGGGCTGTAAAGTGCTGCCACCGCCTGTTCACACCGAGTACTGCATGCATGAAGCTAGGGAGAGAGAGAGAGAGGTATAATACCACCACCTGGTGTCCGGACTCGCGAACTACAGGATACATGATTTTTATTTTTCATGGGAGTGTTGGAGTATGAGAGGAGACTTGATTAAGGTTAACAAAATAGAGCAAGATGGATAATATGGAGCTCCAATGAACAGGGAGGTCTCACCTGTGAAGGAACAAGTGTGAGATCTCCCAGTTCATTCTTGCTCGGGCAGTGGTGGCCAATTCAAGACAGCTCCAATTAGGGGAAGAGAATATGCTGTTTCAGGTCATGGGTTTGAAACGGTTTCCCCAGTTGTGCCATTCAGACTCAAGAGAGCAGATGCTTGCAGACAGGAAGGAAACCTAGTTTTATTGTGGAGAATTGCTTGTTTTTCGGGGTGAAGGTTGTTTGTGGTCTGAGATTCCTAAATACTTTACAATGGAAGCAGCACTTTTCCTTGTGCCTGATTGCTACATAGCGGGTAAAATGTCTCAAATCTATCGCTCAGCCAGGACTTTGGGTCATTGATTTGGAGAGAGAGTGATGGCTTGGCAATATTTATAGCATGGTGAGTCCAAAGCTCTCAAAGTGACAGTGTGGAAGGAGTTTGTCTGTTGTTTGTGTTTTCTGCCACCCTTGAGAACTTAAAAAGTGTCCGTGAATTGTGGTATTGGTGAGACACAAGCTTGTTTTGCCCTCTTTTTGTACTGTATGTCTATAAAGTTTCAGTTTAGGGATAAAATGTCCAGACACTGTTCTGTTCAAAAGTCTAGTAACCAAATCAGATTCTCCCGAGTTCTTGTCATGGATATGTATCAAGAAGCCTGTTTTGCAGCAGTCGTGTTGCATTAGAGGTGCACATACAATTTTCAAAAATAATGAGTTTGAAACCAGAAAAAGATCAGGTCGTGCCCAAAGGTTCATCTGTGCTGTTGAATTGAATTGATGCCCCCAGGTCCAGAATGTGCACTTCCACCCCATGGTCTTGAGCTTCCCAAATCGCCAATGAACTTACGGCCCCCTTGAGCTGTGGAGTGTGGGAGGAAATCCACACAGACACCGAGAGGATGTAGAAACTTCTTGCAGTCAGTGCTGACTTGATCCTGGGGTGACTCGTGCTGGAGAGGTGGGACTACTGTCCTGCCTTCACCTTGTGATGGCTGATTTTTGTCTGTTGGTGGATGGACGTCTGACATGATATTCCCTTGGCCTTGAGGGAAAGAAGAGTAGAAATTGCAAGGGCTCTGACAGAAATGTTTAAAACCTGTTTATCCACGGGTGAGGTGCCAGAGGAATGGATGTAATCTAATGTTCCTTTGTTGAAAAACGGCTTCAAAAGCCAACCAGGTGAGCCTGACAGTGATAGGTTAATTATTGGAGGGTAATCAGAGAGTACCTCGAAAAGAATCTGTTCAAATAGCTGGCCTTGATCAACCATAGCATAGAATACGGGAGTTGGGCAGTGAGGTTGAGACTAGACAAGATATTGGTGAGGCCCTGTTGAGATACTGTGTACACTTCTGGTCACCAAATGAGAGGAAAGCTATCAACAAAGTAGAGAGGGTGGAGAGAAGATTTACGTCAATGTTACCTGGATATCAGCAACTAGATTACAAAGAAAGATTGAGCAAATGAAGTCTTTATTCTTTGGATTGTAGATGGTTGAGAGGGGATTTGATCGAGGTCTTTAAAATTACTAGGAGGATAGAACGAGTTGATGTGGATAGACTTTTTTCATTGCGGGAGCAGAGATTGAAACAGGAGGTAAAAGTTTGGAAGTAACATGAGGGGGAACTTCTTTACTCAGAGTGGTGGCTGAGTGGAGTGAGCTTCCGGGAGAAATAGTGGCGGCAGGGTCCATTTTGTCATTTCAGGGAAAATTGGAGGGGAGGGGAATGCAGAGAGGTGGTACGAGAGGAGAGTATTTAGTTCAGTGCAGACAAGAAGGGCCAAGTGACCTGTTTCTGTGCTGTAATTGTTATAGGGTTAAAATGTGTGGCAGTAACTTGGAAGTCCGATGCGTATTTGGGAATGGGTCGATGGCCACACTGAAATAGGCCGTTGATTCCCACTTGAAATAATTACATCGAATTCACGGAACAAATTTGAATTTCTCTTTTGAAGATTTGGGATGTGTATTTACCAATTGTCGGAATTAAGTGTTAACCACCCAACACGAACTTTCTGACTCCTAAAACCAAGAAAACCAAGATTTTATTTGAGAGTTTTGGTCAATTTTTATAAATACTATCTAGATGTTTTCTCTCTTTATTGTTTTCTATTGGGTAGCTGTGGGAGGGGTTACTTTTGAAATCACTATGCATTAATTTTATCTTATTTTCAAATAAGAAATTTAAGTTTTTTAATGCATATGTTAAATTAAATGTAAAAATGTTACAAATAAGATGAATGAAGAATTGTTTCAGGAACTGGCGATCTTCCACGAGTGCCGTCAACCCCAGGAAGCAGGAATGTGTGAACGAAACACAAAACTGGCCAGAAGAACTGAGGAAACACAGCTAAAAGTGTCCAAAAAGGTGCTGATGCCATCTTGATTTTAATGCAGGTGACACCGAGGAATGCGTTGGGGCAGAGATGGTCTATGGGCAGCCAATACGGACGCCTTGGGGAACAAAGCCCGCACCACCAGTAGGGATGGATAATGGTGGGTAATGAATAAGCATATATTAGAGACACCGAGAGAGAGCGACACACACATACCCAGACAGACAGACACACACACACAGACACAGAGAGACAGATACACACACACAGACACACACAGAGACACACACAGACACACACGTAATATTTGCTTAAGTTGTCGTTTGTTTCCATGAAATTATCTCAAAGATATTGCTGCGGGTCGACTGTGGAGGCCACTCCTGTGATCGCGGTTCGTTTTACTGCGCTTTTTTGGCCAAAATGGCCACACTTTCACGCACGACCACGCCGTACATGGAAAGATTAATGATGCCTGGCGTCCCATTGGCCTGAAATATTCTATTAAATTTTATTAAAATGTTCAAAAAAAAGCTTAACATAACGTAATACATTTTGCTTATTTTCAAGTTGTGGAGAGTGAGGAGGGTTTTCATGGAGTACAAAAGGATTTGGACTGTTTGGAAAGATGGCAGATGGAGTTTAATATAGGTAAGTGTGAGGGGCTTTATTTTGGTAAGAATAACCAAGACGTATGCAGTGAAGGGGAGGGCATTGAGGAACAGAGGGATCTTGGAAGAATGGTTCAATAGACAATAGGAGCAGGAGTAGGCCCTTCTGCCTGTCGAGCCTTCAGTGACCGCCATTTCACAGATCATGGCTGATCACTACTATCAGTACCCCTTTCCAGCCTTATCCCCATAACGCTTAACTCCTTTGCCCACTAGAGTCTTATCTAACTCTCTTTTGAACATAATCAGCGAATCTGCCTCTACCACCCTCTGTGGCAGAGCATTCCACAGATTCACACTTCTCTGTGTAAAAAAATGTTTTCCCATCTCCGTCCTAAAGGACCTACCCTGTATTCTTAAACTATGCCCTTTAGTCCTCGTCTCCCCCATCACTGGGAACAAGTAATCCGACTTCACCCTGTCTGTGCCCCTGATAATTTTGTATACATCAATCATGTCCCCCCTCATCCATCTAAACTCCATCGGATACAAATCCAATTTTCTAGCCTTTCAGCATATGTCAACCCCGCCATCCCTGGAACTAACCTTGTAAATCTGCTCTGCACATCCTCTATAGCTAGTTTGTCCTTCCTCAAAATTGGAGACCAGTACTGGGTACAATACTCCAGGTGGGGTCTCACCAGGGCCCTGCACAAGTGCAGAAGGGCGTCTCTGTTCCTATACTCCAATCCCCTCTTTATGAAAGCCAACATGCCATTTGCCTTCTTCACAGCTTTCTGAACGTGCATGTTAGCCTTCAGTGACCGGTGAACAAGTACACCCAGATCCATTTGCTCCTCCCCACTCCCTAGCCTGTCTCCATTTAAATAATACTCAGCTTTCCTATTATTGCCCCCAAAATGGATAACCTCACATTTGCTCACATTGAACGTCATCTTCCATTCAGCAGCCCACACCCCCAACCTGTCCAAGTCCCTCTGCATTTTCCTGACATCCTCCTCACACCCCACACCGCCACCCAGTTTAGTGTCATCTGCAAATCTGCTCATGTTATTAATAATCCCCTCATCCAAATCATTTACATAAATTACAAACAACTGAGGTCCCAATACCGATCCCTGCGGCACTCCACTCATCACATGCTGCCATCCTGAAAAAGACCCGCTTTCTCCAACCCTTTGTTTCCTATTTCTTAACCAATTTCCTATCCATGTCAGCACCTTAACTCCAATACCATGCTCCCTGATCTTGCCCACTAGTCTCCCGTGTGGTACCTTATCCAAGGCCTTCTGGAAGTCCAAATACACCACATCCACTGGCTCTCCCAAGTCCACCCTCTTTGTCACATCCTCGAAAAATTCTAGAAGTTTAGTCAAGCATCACTTACCCTTAAGGAATCCATGCTGACTAGCCCTTATACTATTTCTGCCTAAGTGTTCTGCTATTACTCCTTTTATGATAGATTCCAGTATCTTCCCCACCACTGACATCAGGCTGACCGGTCTATAATTTCCCGTTTTCTCCCTCCCTCCCTTCTTAAAAATCGGCACCACATCAGCCACTCTCCAATCCTCAGGGACCTCCCCCGAATCTATGGAACTTTGGAAAATGTCGACCAGTGCCTCCACAATTTCCATAGCAACTTCTGGGATGCAGCCCATCAGGCCCTGGGCATTTATCAGCCCTCAGTCCCAACAATTTATTCACAACCTCCTGCTTCTAGATCCGGATATCCATTAGATCCCCTACTTCCACAAGAAAGTTCCCCAAGTCTCTTGATACCGCATGACCACTACCCCCTAACTGACCAGAACCTATATCCTCCTTGGTAAAGACTGATGCAAAGTATTTGTTAAATTCCTCAGCCATCTCCTTGTTTCCGGTAATAATTCCAGCATTTTCCATTCTTAATGGACCAATTTTAGACCGAACCAATTTCTTCCTCTTCACATATTTAAAAAAGCTTTTGCTATCCTCCATTATATTATTTGCTAATTTCCTCTCATACTTCATTTTCCCCTCTCTTATGACTTTCTTAGTTACCCTCTGATGCTCTTTGAAGGTTTTCCAATACTCTAGCTTCCCACTCCACTTCGCTATCTTATACTTACTCCCTTTGGATTTGATATTGCACTTGATTTCATTAGTTAGCCACGACTGCCATTTGCATCTCCTAGAGCCTTTCCTCCACTTTGGAATAAATTTGTCCTGAATCCTGTGGAAAATGTCCAAAAGCACCTGCCATTTTTCCCGAATTGTCCTCCCAGCTAGTGTATCTTTCCATTTTATTTTGGCTTGCTCTTCCCTCATAGCTGCATAATCCCCTTTATTTAACTGCAGTACAGATGCTTCCGACTTCCTTTCTTTTTCCCTTTCTAATTGCAGCTCAAAAATAACCATACCATGGTCACTTTTCCCTAATGGCTCCCCTACATCGAGGTCACTTATTAACTCTGCGTCGCTGCACAGCACCAAGTCCAGAATCGACTTCCCCCTGGTAGGTTCCTCCAATAGCTGCTCCAAGAAAGTATCTCGTATTGGGTAGGACACGTAACAGCAGCATCATATAATTCAAAAGCAAGAGGAGGAGCTATATTAATTAGTAAAAATGTGCCATTCAAAATAGAAGAGGAAATAATAGATCCAGCAGGGAGATGTGTAATGATAAAATGTCAGATATATTCGGAGTTTTGGAATCTACTCAATGTATATTCACCTAACGAAGAACATCAAAAGTTTATGCAAGATATCTTTTTGAAGGTAGCAGATATGCAAGGGAACATATTAATAGGAGGGGATTTCAACCTGAATTTGGATTCAAATATGGATAAAACTGGGAAAAAAATTAACAGAAAGAACAGAGTAACCAAATTTATAATTAAATCAATGGAAGAAAGTATCTCGTAGACATTCAATAAACTCACTCTCTTGTGTTCCTGCCCCCGTCTGATTATCCCAGTCCACCTTCATGTTGAAGTCCCCCATAACTACCGTATTGCTACCACTTTGACATGCCACTCTTAATTCCTGATTTATACTTTAATATCTGAGCTACTTTTCCGAGGCCTGTAAATGACCCCCATTATGGTCCTCATGCCTTTACAATTTCTTAATTCTATCAAAACAGACTCTACCCACCTCTTTCAATGTCTTTCCTTTCAAAGGCCTGAATTTCATTTCTTACCAACAGAGCTACCCCACCCCCTCTTCCTAACTTTCTGTCTTTTCTATAGGACGTGTACCCGGGAACATTGATTTCCCAATCCTGCCCTTCCCGCAGCCATGTCTCCGAAACTCCGACATCTCCTGTCCAAGCTGCAGATTGCAAGGGCTGTAAAGTGCTGCCACCGCCTGTTCACACCGAGTACTGCATGCATGAAGAGAGAGGGAGAGAGAGAGAGAGAGATCTAGGTATAATACCACCACCTGGTGTCCGGACTCGCGAACTACAGGATACATGATTTTTATTTTTCATGGGAGTGTCGGAGAATGAGAGGAGACTTGATTAAGGTTAACAAAATAGAGCAAGATGGATAATATGGAGCTCCAATGAACAGGGAGGTCTCACCTGTGAAGGAGCAAGTGTGAGATCTCCCAGTTCATTCTTGCTCGGGCAGTGGTGGCCAATTCAAGACAGCTCCAATTAGGGGAAGAGAATATGCTGTTTCAGGTCATGGGTTTGAAATGGTTTCCCCAGTTGTGCCATTCAGACTCAAGAGAGCAGATGCTTGCAGACACGAAGGAAACCTAGTTTTATTGTGGAGAATTGCTTGTTTTTCGGGGTGAAGGTTGTTTGTGGTCTGAGATTCCTAAATACTTTACAATGGAAGCAGCAATTTTCCTTGTGCCTGATTGCTACATAGCGGGTAAAATGTCTCAAATCTATCGCTCAGCCAGGACTTTGGGTCATTGATTTGGAGAGAGAGTGATGGCTTGGCAATATTTATAGCATGGTGAGTCCAAAGCTCTCAAAGTGACAGTGTGGAAGGAGTTTGTCTGTTGTTTGTGTTTTCTGCCACCCTTGAGAACTTTAAAAATGTCCGTGAATTGTGGTATTGGTGAGACACAAGCTTGTTTTGCCCTCTTTTTGTTCTGTATGTCTATAAAGTTTCAGTTTAGGGATAAAATGTCCAGACACTGTTCTGTTCAAAAGTCTAGTAACCAAATCAGATTCTCCCGAGTTCTTGTCATGGATATGCATCAAGAAGCCTGTTTAGCAGCAGTCGTGTTGCATTAGAGGTGCACATACAATTTTCAAAAATAATGAGTTTGAAACCAGAAAAAGATCAGGTCGTGCCCAAAGGTTCATCTGTGCTGTTGAATTGAATTGATGCCCCCAGGTCCAGAATGTGCACTTCCACCCCATGGTCTTGAGCTTCCCAAATCGCCAATGAACTTACGGCCCCCTTGAGCTGTGGAGTGTGGGAGGAAATCCACACAGACACCGAGAGGATGTAGAAACTTCTTGCAGTCAGTGCTGACTTGATCCTGGGGTGACTCGTGCTTGAGAGGTGGGACTACTGTCCTGCCTTCACCTTGTGAAGGCTGATTTTTGTCTGTTGGTGGATGGACGTCTGACATGATATTCCCTTGGCCTTGAGGGAAAGAAGAGTAGAAATTGCAAGGGCTCTGACAGAAATATTTAAAACCTGTTTATCCACGGGTGAGGTGCCAGAGGAATGGATGTAATCTAATGTTCCTTTGTTGAAAAACGGCTTCAAAAGCCAACCAGGTGAGCCTGACAGTGATAGGTTAATTATTGGAGGGTAATCAGAGAGTACCTCGAAAAGAATCTGTTCAAATAGCTGGCCTTGATCAACCATAGCATAGAATACGGGAGTTGGGCAGTGAGGTTGAGACTAGACAAGATATTGGTGAGGCCCTGTTGAGATACTGTGTACACTTCTGGTCACCAAATGAGAGGAAAGCTATCAACAAAGTAGAGAGGGTGCAGAGAAGATTTACGTCAATGTTACCTGGATATCAGCAACTAGATTACAAAGAAAGATTGAGCAAATGAAGTCTTTATTCTTTGGATTGTAGATGGTTGAGAGGGGATTTGATCGAGGTCTTTAAAATTACTAGGAGGATAGAATGAGTTGATGTGGATAGACTTTTTTCATTGCGAGAGCAGAGATTGAAACAGGAGGTAAAAGTTTGGAAGTAACATGAGGGGGAACTTCTTTACTCAGAGTGGTGGCTGAGTGGAGTGAGCTTCCGGGAGAAATAGTGGCGGCAGGGTCCATTTTGTCATTTCAGGGAAAATTGGAGGGGAGGGGAATGCAGAGAGGTGGTACGAGAGGAGAGTATTTAGTTCAGTGCAGACAAGAAGGGCCAAGTGACCTGTTTCTGTGCTGTAATTGTTATAGGGTTAAAATGTGTGGCAGTAACTTGGAAGTCCGATGCGTATTTGGGAATGGGTCGATGGCCACACTGAAATAGGCCGTTGATTCCCACTTGAAATAATTACATCGAATTCACGGAACAAATTTGAATTTCTCTTTTGAAGATTTGGGATGTTTATTTACCAATTGTCGGAATTAAGTTTTAACCACCCAACACGAACTTTCTGACTCCTAAAACCAAGAAAACCAAGATTTTATTTGAGAGTTTTGGTCAATTTTTATAAATACTATCTAGATGTTTTCTCTCTTTATTGTTTTCTATTGGGTAGCTGTGGGAGGGGTTACTTTTGAAATCA
Organism: Narcine bancroftii; assembly: GCF_036971445.1. Taxonomy (NCBI): domain Eukaryota; kingdom Metazoa; phylum Chordata; class Chondrichthyes; order Torpediniformes; family Narcinidae; genus Narcine; species Narcine bancroftii. The sequence goes on from NW_027211929.1 coordinate 118,772, forward strand.
CTATGCATTAATTTTATCTTATTTTCAAATAAGAAATTTAAGTTTTTTAATGCATATGTTAAATTAAATGTAAAAATGTTACAAATAAGATGAATGAAGAATTGTTTCAGGAACTGGCGATCTTCCACGAGTGCCGTCAACCCCAGGAAGCAGGAATGTGTGAACGAAACACAAAACTGGCCAGAAGAACTGAGGAAACACAGCTAAAAGTGTCCAAAAAGGTGCTGATGCCATCTTGATTTTAATGCAGGTGACACCGAGGAATGCGTTGGGGCAGAGATGGTCTATGGGCAGCCAATATGGACGCCTTGGGGAACAAAGCCCGCACCACCAGTAGGGATGGATAATGGTGGGTAATGAATAAGCATATATTAGAGACACCGAGAGAGAGCGACACACACATACCCAGACAGACAGACACACACACACAGACACAGAGAGACAGATACACACACACAGACACACACAGAGACACACACAGACACACACGTAATATTTGCTTAAGTTGTCGTTTGTTTCCATGAAATTATCTCAAAGATATTGCTGCGGGTCGACTGTGGAAGCCAGTCCTGTGATCGCGGTTCGTTTTACTGCGCTTTTTTGGCCAAAATGGCCACACTTTCACGCACGACCACGCCGTACATGGAAAGATTAATGATGCCTGGCGTCCCATTGGCCTGAAATATTCTATTAAATTTTATTAAAATTTTCAAAAAAAAGCTTAACATAACGTAATACATTTTGCTTATTTTCAAGTTGTGGAGAGTGAGGAGGGTTTTCATGGACTACAAAAGGATTTGGACTGTTTGGAAAGATGGCAGATGGAGTTTAATGTAGGTAAGTGTGAGGTACTTTATTTTGGTAAGAATAACCAAGACGTATGTAGTGAAGGGGAGGGCATTGGGGAACAGAGGGATCTTGGAGGAATGGTTCAATAGACAATAGGAGCAGGAGTAGGCCCTTCGGCCTGTCGAGCCAGCACCACCATTTTACAGATCATGGCTGATCACTACTATCAGTACTCCTTTCCAGCCTTATCCCCATAACCCTTAACTCCTTTGCCCACTAGAGTCTTATCTAATCTCTTTTGAACATAAACAGCGAATCTGCCTCTACCACCCTCTGTGGCAGAGCATTCCACAGATTCACACTTCTCTGGGTAAAACAATGTTTTCTCATCTCCGTCCTAAAGGGCCTACCCTGTATTCTTAAACTATGCCCTCTAGTCCTCGTCTCCCCCATCACTGGGAACAAGTAATCTGACTTCACCCTGTCCATCCTCCTGATAATTTTGTACACCTCAATCCTTCTAAACTCCATCGGATAGAAGTCCAGTTTCTCTAGCCTTTCAGCATATGTCAACCCCGCCATCCCTGGAACTAACCTTGTAAATCTGCGCTGCACACCCTCTATAGCTAGTATGTCCTTCCTCAAAACTGGAGACCAGTACTGGACGCATTACTCCAGGTGGGGTCTCACCATGGCCCTGTACAACTGCAGAAGGGCGTCTCTGTTCCTATACTCCAATCCCCTCTTTATGAAAGCCAACATGCCATTTGCCTTCTTCACAGCTTTCTGAACCTGCATGTTAGCCTTCAGTGACCGGTGAACAAGTACACCCAGATCCATTTGCTCCTCCCCACTCCCAAGCTTGTCTCCATTTAAATAATACTCAGCTTTCCTATTATTGCCCCCGAAATGGATAACCTCACATTTGCTCACATTGAACGTCATCTTCCATTCAGCAGCCCACACCCCCAACCTGTCCAAGTCCCTCTGCATTTTCCTGACATCCTCCTCACACCCCACACCGCCACCCAGTTTAGTGTCATCTGCAAATTTGGTCATGTTATTAATAATCCCCTCATCCAAATCATTTACATAAATTACAAACAACTGAGGACCCAATACCGATCCCTGCGGCACTCCACTCGTCACATCCTGCCATCCTGAAAAGGACCGGCTTACTCCAACCCTTTGTTTCCTATTTCTTAACCAATTTCCTATCCATGTCAGCACCTTACCTCCAATGCCATGCTCCCTGATCTTGCCCACTAGTCTCCCGTGCGGTACCTTATCAAAGGCCTTCTGGAAGTCCAAATACACCACATCCACTGGCTCTCCCAAGTCCACCCTCTTTGTCACATCCTCGAAAAATTCTAGAAGGTTAGTCAAGCATCACTTACCCGTAAGGAATCCATGCTGACGAGCCCTTATACTATTATTTCTGCCTAAGTGTTCTGCTATTACTCCTTTTATGATAGATTCCAATATCTTCCCCACCACTGACGTCAGGCTGACCGGTCTATAATTTCCCGTTTTCTCCCTCCCTCCCTTCTTAAAAATCGGCACCACATCAGCCATTCTCCAATCCTCAGGGACCTCCCCCGAATCTATGGAACTTTGGAATATGTCGACCAGTGCCTCCACAATTTCCATAGCAACTTCTTTAAGCACCCTGGGATGCAGCCCATCAGGCCCTGGGGTTTTATCAGCCCTCAGTCCCAACAATTTACTCACAACCTCCTGCTTCTAGATCCGGATATCCATTAGATCCCCTACTTCCCCAGGAAAGTTCCCCAAGTCTCTTGATACCGCATGACCACTACCCCCTAATTGACCATAACCTATATCCTCCTTGGTGAAGACCGATGCAAAGTATTTGTTAAATTCCTCAGCCATCTCCTTGTTTCCGGTAATAATTCCAGCCTTTTCCATTCTTAATTGACCAATTTTAGACCGAACCAATTTCTTCCTCTTCACATATTTAAAAAAGCTTTTGCTATCCTCCAAGATATTATTTGCTAATTTCCTCTCATACTTCATTTTCCCCTCTCTTATGACTTTCTTAGTTACCCTCTGATGCTCTTTGAAGGTTTCCCAATCCTCTCGCTTCCCACTCCACTTCGCTATCTTATACTTACTCCCTTTGGATTTGATATTGCACTTGATTTCATTAGTTAGTCACGGCTTCCATTTGCATCTCCTAGGGCATTTCCTCCACTTTGGAATAAATTTGTCCTGAATCCTGTGGAAAATGTCCAAAAACACCTGCCATTTTTCCCCAGTTGTCCTACCAGCTAGTGTATCTTTCCATTTTATTTTGGCTAGATCCTCCCTCTTAGCTGCATAATCCCCTTTATTTAACTGCAGTACGATGCTTCCAACTTCCTTTCTTTTTCCCTTTCTAATTGCAGCTCAAAATAACCATACCATGCTCACTATTCCCTAATGGCTCTCACTTATTAACTCTGCGTTGCTGCACAGCACCAAGTCCAGAATCGACTTCCCCATGGTATGTTCCTCCACTAGCTGCTCCAAGAAAGTATCTCGTAGACATTCAATAAACTCACTCTTGTGTTCCTGCCCCCGTCTGATTATCCCAGTCCACCTTCATGTTGAAGTCCCCCATAACTACTGTATTGCTACCACTTTGACATGCCACTCTTAATTCCTGATTTATACTTCTACCGATATCTGAGTTAATTTTCGGTGGCCTGTAAATGACCCCCATTATGGTCTCATGCCTTTACAATTTCTTAATTCTATCCAAACAGACTCTACCCACCTGTTTCAATGTCTTTCCTTTCAAACGCCTGAATTTCATTTCTTACCAACAGAGCTACCCCACCTCCTCTTCCTAACTTTCTGTCTTTTCTATAGGACTGTCTTGGGTAAACTTGTACCTTTCACTTTGTTCGTTTTAGATTGGTCACAGTGTTTGAGCTACCGAAAGAAAATAGAGACACACACCGAGAGCAGTTCAGTCTACACAAATGTTTATTCCAAATATAAAGCAGGTTTCAAACTACAATATGCAAGCCTGCCTAATCATACTTAACAACGCCTGGACTGGTCCCAACTGCCGAAGCGAGGCAATGACGGCACACTTGTAGTAGGCTGCCGGGGCGCCGGTAGCAGCTCCTTCACCTCCCCCGACCGGGACGTTGCTCGGACTCTAGCTGTTCTTCCTTCTTGACAAAGGATGTTCCCATCCCTCGGAGAGTCTAAACTTCAGCAGCAGGACCACAGACTTTTATACCCCAAAAACAATTAATCATGCACCCACTCCCTCTAACATTTGTCAGTCAAAATCAAAGCTGAGCATACTATTCTACAATTTAGAAGATGAATTATTATGGAGAAGGATGCTATGATATCCTGGTTTATCTCGTAGATACAAAGACTTATTGAAACTTTTAAGGCTTTAGCAATACCGTGCCATCCTGTATTTCGGAAAGAACAATTAATCATGCACCCACTCCCTCTAACATTTGTCAGTCAAAATCAAAGCTGAGCATACTATTCTACAATTTAGAAGATTGATTATTATGGAACCAGGATGCTATGATTTCCTGGTTTATCTCGTAGATACAAGGACTCATTACAACTTCTTGAGCAAGACAGGTTGTGACCAAAACGTCAATTTCAGAGTGTCGTATTTGACAACTGCTTTCCCTGGGCCTCACGGTGGAATTCCATTTCAAAGTGTATCTTCAGATAAATCCCCATGGCTGAGTTTAATTACATCTGCTAATTCTGAAAGTAAGGTGACCTGAGTGTGGCCCCAGTGTTGTCAGTTTCACATAAGCAAGGAAGCATCTGAGCACATGGTTTTAACCCTCCATTACAAGGACGTGTACCCGGGAACATTGATTTCCCAATCCCGCCTTTCCCGCAGCCATGTCTCCGTAACTCCGACAACGTCATAACCTCCCATTGCCATTCGCGCCTCAAGCTCATCCCTTTTATTCCTTACACTCAGTGCATTCATACACAATACCTTGATACCATATCTCCTTTCTCCCTCCATCTTTGTTCTCGATGCACTTGCCCCTACTCTCCTATCACTTTTAGTTCCCTTTTTCCTTACTGTTTCATCGTCTAACAGAACTACTCCTATATTCACTCTCCTATCTGCTTCCCTATCAGTCCAGTTCCCTTCCCCCTACCAAATTCGTTTTAAATTTGAAGGTGGATTCCAATGGAGATAGAAGGCTTTGGGTACGCTGGCCTTTATAAATCATAGCATGGAATATAGGATCTGGGGAGGTGATGTTCAGAGTGTTGGTGAGGCCAACTTTGGAGTATTGTATGCCTTTCTGGTCCCCAAATTATAGGAAGGATATCAATAAGGTAGAGAGAGTGCAAAGAAGTTTGACGAAAATGTTGCCTGGATTGCAGTATTTTGAATACGTAGAAAGATTGAGTAGACTGGAACTTCATTCAGTGGAGCAGAGAGGGTTGAGCGGGGATTTGATAGAGGTATTTAAAATTATCAAGGGAATAGATAGAGTAGCTGTGAATAGGCTCTTTCCCCTAAGGGGAGCAGAGATTGGAACAAGGGGTCATATGTTAAGGGGCAAAACTTGAGAAGTAATACAAGAGGATGCTTCACTCAGAGTGGTGGCTGAGTGGAATGATCTACTGGAAGAAGTTGCGCCAGGGTCAATTCTGTCATTTAAGATGAGGTTATATGAGTACATGGATGCGAGGGGGTGGGAGGGTTATGGGCAAGGGAAGTAGGTAGGTGGAACTCGTGGAGTTTCACGTAAATCGGTGCTTTAGGTGCCATGAGCAAGTTGGCTCTTTCTTGCACACGACTTGATTACGTGAAACCTTTCTGGGTTAGAATCAAGGAACTTATTAAAATTTAAACTTTCACTTGATCCTAAGGTATTTTTATTGGGTTATATGAAGAAATTGAGTTTAGAATTAAAATTAGATGAGTCTCAAATTGCTCTTTGAGATTGGCTTAAGCTGGGGCTAGAAAATGATGAGTATTCAATGGTGGCATTCAGAAAGGAGGTCTTGTATTCCATTGGAAAAGATAACGTATAATACAAGCCTCGTCTACCAGTGGAAATATTAAACAGGCAGAATACTCTTCATAGTCTGAAAATGAGAGGTTATCCGTATAAAAGAGATCAGGAAGAACTTCTTTAGCCAGAGGGTCGTGGATGTGTGGAACTCACTGCGGCATACAGCAGTGGAAGCCAGATCGCTGGGAGTATTTTAAAAAGAACGACAAATATCTCATTAGTGAGGGCATCAAGGGATTATGGGGGAAAGGCCAAAAATGAGAACTAGTGTAGAGTAGCTTAGTGTAGATTTATGGAACAGACTCAATGGGCCTAGTGGCCTGGTTCTGTTCCTTTGTCTGTGATCACTAATGGAGTTACTTCAGAAATGTACAGATAAAAAGCTCCTAAATTAGAAATTCATAAATCAAGATTAAAATGGGAATCTGATTTGAAAGTTAAAATATGAAAATGATTAAGTACAACTAAAATTATTAATGTCAGGTCGAGACTGGTACAATATAATCTTTTTTACATCGATTATACTTGACACCCAATTAAAATAAATTTAATTTGACATTATCAGATTTGTCTTGCATGTAATAAAGTAGGTTCTTTTTGTGTGGATAAATGTGAGGTGAACCACTTTGGAGGCAAGAACAGGAAAGAGGACTATTACCTCAACGGTATCTGTTCAGGAAATGCAGAGAGACTTGGGTGTTGCTGTGCATCAGTCGTTGAAAGTGGGCGTGCAGGTCCAACAGGCGGTGAGGAAGGCATTCATAGCAATAGGATTTGAGTACAGAGATCCTGCTGCAGCCGTACACGGCCTTGGTGAGACCACACCTGGAGTACTGCGTGCCATTTTGGCCTCTTTAATCCGAGGAAGGACATCCTCGCCGTGGAGTGGGTGCAGAGAAGATTCACTAGACTGATACCAGGGATGGAAGGACTTGCAGATGAAGAAAGGTTGGAAAGACTAGGCTTGTATTCTCTGGAATTTAGGAAATTGAAGGGGGATCTTATAGAAACAAAATTCTAAAGGGTTTAGACAGACTAGATGCGGGTAGGTTGTTTGCAATGCTGGGAAATACAGAACCAGGGGTTACAGTTTAAGGATAACCATACTATAACCATATAACCATTTACGGAGCGGAAACAGGCCATGTTGGCCTTTCGAGTCCGCACCAGTTCACTGATTTTATGCGCCCTCTTCAGGCATTGGGGGAAGGTTTTCAGGACCGAGATGAGGAAAGATTTCCTCTCTTGGAGGATGATGGATCTATGGAATTCTTTGCTACAGAAAGTAGTTGAGGCTGGTTCCTTGTCAATGTTCAAGAGTAGGTTAGAATTGGCCCTTGTGGCTAAGGGGATCAGGAGGTATGGAGAGAAGGCAGGAACTGGGTACTGATCAGCCATGATCGTATTGAATGGCAGGGTAGGTTTGAATGGCCAAATGGCCGAATCCTGCACCTATTTTTCTATGTTTATATATTCTACTTGGGTTTGTCCAAAATATATACATTTTGGTCCAAAATTAAAATTTTGAACACTCCCAATGGATCCGAGAATATTTTTCCTGGAAGAGACTAAAAATATTTGGATTAAACGGGATTTTTACAGGTTGCTTTAGCTGGTTCATATTTGGAGGACCAAGTCACCAAATTGCAGAATCCATGTGATTGAAGAAGTGCAGAGATTGGTTAGGATATTGCTGGGACTTGAAGGTGAACCCACCAGGGCCTACAGCTGGTCCTCAATGTTGTCGACATATTCTTGGAAAGTATGACTTGAAGTGAAATGAAGGTTTTACCATGGGCTCAATGATAAAAAATAAGAGAAGTTCCTATTGGGCGATCCTGTCTCTCAATCCACCACAATCTCTGAACCTCTGAATTGTAATTGTGGCCTCCCCGTTCTTTTCTGAGCTGAGACCAATATTGACGTTTAGGTCATGGTTACAGATGGGCTGGAAATACTGAAGAAGTTTCCTCTTGCCTTACTCAGTTGCAGTGTCCATACTGGATGGGTAACCCTGGCCATTGATCAGCAGATCCAGAGAACACAGCACAGTACAGGCCCTTCAGGCCTTGATGTTGTTCTAGCCCATATATTCATTCCTTAAATATAATGTTCTAAACCAATGGTTCTCAACCTTTTTCCTTCCACTCACATACCACTTTTAGTGGTAAGTGGGTGGAAAGAAAGTTCAAACCCTATTTTAAAATAATCATATGAACAATCTAGAACCGTCATTCTCAACCTTCCCTTCCCACTCACCTACCACATGAAGCAATCCCTTAATGTTCAGAGATTACTTAAGGTGGTAGGTGAGTGAGAAGATGAAGGTTGAGAACCTCTTTCTGCAGGCCAACTAATTCTGAATCCACACAACCAAGGTTCCACAGATCTTTTGCCTCATGACTATCAGAATGAATCTACCCTGGGCAATCCTGTCAAAGGCCTCACTAAAATCCACACACCCCACATCCACTCCCCTGCCCTTCATTTGTTATTTCATTGTTTTCAAACACTTTCTTTCCCCACCACACTTTTAAGTCATCCCTGTCTAATCACGGAACCAACAGTCAAAGGACAAGTCCAGTGCCATTTTTATAAATGAGATTTGATATTTGCTTAAGTTGTCGCTTGTTTCCATGAAATTACCTCAAAGATATTGCTGCGGGTCGACAGTGGAGGCCACTCCTGTGATCGCGGTTCGTTTTACTGCGCTTTTTTGGCCAAAATGGCCACACTTTCACGCACGACCACGCCGTACAGAGAAAGATTAATGATGCCTGGCGTCCCATTTTCCTGAAATATTCTATTAAATTTTATTAAAATTTTCAAAGAAAAGCTAAACATAACGTAATACATTTTGCTTATTTTCAAGTTGTGGAGAGTGAGGAGGGTTTTCATGGACTACAAAAGGATTTGGACTGTTTGGAAAGATGGCAGATGGAGTTTAATGTAGGTAAGTGTGAGGTACTTTATTTTGGGAAGAATAACCAAGACGTATGCAGTGAAGGGGAGGGCATTGAGGAACAGAGGGATCTTGGAGGAATGGTTCAATAGTCAATAGGAGCAGGAGTAGGCCCTTCGGCCTGTTGAGCCTTCAGTGACCGCCATTTCACAGATCATGGCTGATCACTACTATCAGTACCCCTTTCCAGCCTTATCCCCATAACCCTTAACTCCTTTGCCCACTCGAGTCTTACCTAACTCTCTTTTGAACATAATCAGCGAATCTGCCTCAACCACCCTCTGTGGCAGAGCATTCCACAGATTCACACTTCTCTGGGTAAAAAAATGTTTTCTCATCTCCGTCCTAAAGGACCTACCCTGTATTCTTAAACTATGCCCTCTAGTCCTCGTCTCCCCCATCACTGGGAACAAGTAATCCGACTTCACCCTGTCCATCCCCCTGATAATTTTGTACACCTCAATCATGTCCCCCCTCATCCTTCTAAACTCCATCGGATATAAGTTCAGTTTTTCTAGCCTTTCAGCATATGTCAACCCCGCCATCGCTGGAACTAACCTTGTAAATCTGCGCTGCACACCCACTATAGCTAGTATGTCCTTCCTCAAAATTGGAGACCAGTACTGGACGCAATACTCCAGGTGGGGTCTCACCAGGGCCCTGCACAACTGCAGAAGGGCGTCTCTGTTCCTATGCTCCAATCCCCTCTTTATGAAAGCCAACATGCTATTTGCCTTCTTCACAGCTTTCTGAACCTGCATGTTAGCCTTCAGTGACCGGTGAACAAGTACACCCAGATCCATTTGCTCCTCCCCACTCCCTAGCTTGTCTCCATTTAGAGAATACTCAGCTTTCCTATTATTGCCCCCAAAATGGATAACCTCACATTTGCTCACATTGAACGTCATCTTCCATTCAGCAGCCCACACCCCCAACCTGTCCAAGTCCCTCTGCATTTTCCTGATATCACCCTCACACCCCACACCGCCACGCAGTTTAGTGTCATCTGCAAATTTGCTCATGTTATTAATCCCCTCATCCAAATCATTTACAGAAATTACAAACAACTGAGGACCCAATACCGATCCCTGCGGCACTCTACTCGTCACATCCTGCCATCCTGAAAAGGACCGGCTTACTCCAACCCTTTGTTTCCTATTTCTTAACCAATTTCCTATCCATGTCAGCACCTTACCTCCAATTCCATGCTCCCTGATCTTGCCCACTAGTCTTCCACTTCTCTATCTTATACTTACTCCCTTTGGATTTGATATTGCACTTGATTTCATTAGTTAGCCACGACTGCCATTTGCATCTCCTAGAGCCTTTCCGCCACTTTGGAATAAATTTGTCCTGAATCCTGTGGAAAATGTCCAAAAGCACCTGCCATTTTTCCCGAGTTGTCCTCCCAGCTAGTGTATCTTTCCATTTTATTTTGGCTAGCTCCTCCATCATAGCTGCATAATCCCCTTTATTTAACTGCAGTACAGATGCTTCCGACTTCCTTTCTTTTTCCCTTTCTAATTGCCGCTCAAAAATAACCATACCATGGTCACTATTCCCTAATGGCTCCCCTACATCGAGGTCACTTATTAACTCTGCGTCGCTGCACAGCACCAAGTCCAGAATTGACTTCCCCCTGGTAGGTTCCTCCACTAGCTGCTCCAAGAAAGTATCTCGTATTGGGTAGGACACGTAACAGCAGCATCGTATAATTCAAAAGCAAGAGGAGTAGCTATATTAATTAGTAAAAATGTGCCATTTAAAATAGAAGAGGAAATAATAGATCCAGCAGGGAGATATGTAATGATAAAATGTCAGATATATTCGGAGTTTTGGAATCTACTCAATGTATATTCACCTAACGAAGAAGATCAAAAGTTTATGCAAGATATCTTTTTGAAGGTAGCAGATACGCAAGGGAACATATTAATAGGAGGGGATTTCAACCTGAATTTGGATTCAAATATGGATAAAACTGGGGAAAAAAATTAACATAAAGAACAAAGTAACCAAATTTATAATTAAATCAATGGATGAAAGTATCTCGTAGACATTCAATAAACTCACTCTCTTGTGTTCCTGCCCCCGTCTGATTATCCCAGTCCACTTTCATGTTGAAGTCCCCCATAACTACCGTATTGCTACCACTTTGACATGCCACTCTTAATTCCTGATTTATACTTTAATATCTGAGCTACTTTTCGGAGGCCTGTAAATGACCCCCATTATGGTCCTCATGCCTTTACAATTTCTTAATTCTATCCAAACAGACTCGACCCACCTCTTTCAGTGTCTTTCCTTTCAAACGCCTGAATTTCATTTCTTACCAACAGAGCTAACCCACCCCCTCTTCCCAACTTTCTGTCTCAAGAGAGCAGATGCTTGCAGACAGGAAGGAAACCTAGTTTTATTGTGGAGAATTGCTTGTTTTTCGGGGTGAAGGTTGTTTGTGGTCTGAGATTCCTAAATACTTCACAATGGAAGCAGCAATTTTCCTTGTGCCCGATTGCTACATAGCGGGTAAAATGTCTCAAATCTATCGCTCAGCCAGGACTTTGGGTCATTGATTTGGAGAGAGAGTGATGGCTTGGCAATATTTATAGCATGGTGAGTCCAAAGCTCTCAAAGTGACAGTGTGGAAGGAGTTTGTCTGTTCTTTGTGTTTTCTGCCACCCTTGAGAACTTAAAAAGTGTCCGTGAATTGTGGTATTGGTGAGACACAAGCTTGTTTTGCCCTCTTTTTGTTCTGTATGTCTATAAAGTTTCAGTTTAGGGATAAAATGTCCAGACACTGTTCTGTTCAAAAGTCTAGTAACTAAATCAGATTCTCCCGAGTTCTTGTCATGGATATGTATCAAGAAGCCTGTTTTGCAGCAGTCGTGTTGCATTAGAGGTGCACATACAATTTTCAAAAATAATGAGTTTGAAACCAGAAAAAGATCAGGTCGTGCCCAAAGGTTCATCCGTGCAGTTGAATTGAATTGATGCCCCCAGGTCCAGAATGTGCACTTCCACCCCATGGTCTTGAGCTTCCCAATTCGCCAATGAACTTACGGCCCCCTTGAGCTGTGGAGTGTGGGAGGAAATCCACACAGACACCAAGAGGATGTAGAAACTTCTTGCAGTCAGTGCTCACTTGATCCATGACTCGTGCTGGAGAGGTGGGACTACTGTCCTGCCTTCATCTTGTGTCGGCTAATTTTTGTCTGATGGTGGATGGACGTCTGACATGATATTCCCTTGGCCTTGAGGGAAAGAAGTGTAGAAATTGCCAGGGCTCTGACAGAAATATTTAAAACCTGTTTATCCACGGGTGAGGTGCCAGAGGAATGGATGTAATCTAATGTTCCTTTGTTGAAAAACGGCTTCAAAAGCCAACCAAGTGAGCCTGACAGTGATAGGTTAATTATTGGAGGGTAATCAGAGAGTACCTCGAAAAGAATCTGTTCAAATAGCTGGCGTTGATCAACCATCACATAGAATACAGGAGTCGGGCAGTGAGGTTGAGACTAGACAAGATATTGGTGAGGCTCTTTTGTGAGTACTGTGTGCAGTTCTGGTCACCAAATGAGAGGAAAGCTATCAATAAAGTAGAGAGGGTGCAGAGAAGATTTACGTCAATGTTACCTGGATATCAGCAACTAGATTACAAAGAAAGATTGAGCAAATGAAGTCTTTATTCTTTGGATTGTAGATGGTTGAGAGGGGATTTGATCGAAGTCTTTAAAATTACTAGGAGGATAGAACGAGTTGATGTGGATAGACTTTTTTCATTGCGGGGAGCAGGGATTGAAACAGGAGGTAAAAGTTTGGAAGTAACATGAGGGGGAACTTCTTTACTCAGAGTGGTGGCTGAGTGGAGTGAGCTTCCGGGAAAAGTAGTGGCGGCAGGGTCCATTTTGTCATTTCAGGGAAAATTGGAGGGGAGGGGAATGCAGAGAGGTGGTACAAGAGGAGAGTATTTCGTTCAGTGCAGACAAGAAGGGCCAAATGACCTGTTTCTGTGCTGTAATTGTTTTCGGGTTAAAATGTGTGGCAGTAACTTGGAAGTCCGATGCGTATTTGGGAATGGGTCGATAGCCACACTGAAATAGGCCGTTGTATCCCACTTGAAATAATTACATTGAATTCACGGAACAAATTTGAATTTCTCTTTTGAAGATTTGGGATGTGTATTTACCAATTGTAGGAATTAAGTTGTAATCACCCAACACGAACTTTCTGACTCCTAAAACCAAGAAAAGCAAGATTTTATTTGAGAGTTTTGCTCAATTTTTATGAATGCTATCTAGATGTTTCCTCTCTTTATTGTTTTCTATTGGGCAGCTGTGAGAGGGGTTACTTTTTAAATCACTATGCATTAATTTTATCTTATTTTCAAATAAGAAATTTAAGTTTTTTAATGCATATGTTAAATTAAATGTAAAAATGTTACAAATAAGATAAATGAAGAATTGTTTCAGGAACTGGCGATTTTCCACGAGTGCCGTGAACCCCAGGCAGCAGGAATGTGTGAACGAAACACAAAACTGGCCAGAACAACTGAGGAAATACGGCTAAAAGTGCCCAAAAAGGTGCTGATGCCACCTTGATTTTAATGCAGGTGACACCGAGGAATGCGTTGGGGCAGAGATGGTCCATGGACAGCCAATACGGACGCCTTGGGGAACAAAGCCCGCACCACCAGTCGGGATGGATAATGGTGGGTAATGAATAAGCAAATATTAGAGACACTGATAGAGAGCGACACACATACCCAGACAGACAGACACACACACACAGACACACACACACACACACACACACAGACACACACAGGAAGAGACAGAGAGAGACTCTGACAGCGAGAGAGAGACAGAGAGACACACACAGACGGATACACACACAGACACACACAGACAGATAGAGAGACACACACAGATGGAGAGAGAGATACACAGAGACAGAGAGACACACATAGAGACAGAGAGAGACACACACACACACGACACAGAGAGACAACACACACACACGACACAGAGAGACACACACACACACACACACACACACACACACACACACACACACACAGACAGAGAGAGAGAGAGACACACACACATACAGACACAGAGAGAGTCACACATTGAGACACAGAGGGAGAGACAGAAAGACACACACAGACAGTGACACACACAGAGAGAGAAAGACACACAAACAGGCAGAGAGAGAGACACACAGAGAGAGAGAGAGAGACACACACACACAGACCCACACAGAGAGAGACACAGACAGAGAGAGAGAGATAGAGAGAGAGACATGGACACAGAGAAACAGACAGAGAGACACAGACAGAGAGACACAGACAGAGAAACACACACACACACAGACACACACACACACAGACACACAGACACAGAGAGAGACACAGACACAGAGAGACACACACACACTGAGACAGACACAGAGACAGATACAGAGACACAGACAGAGAGACACACACACATACCCAGACAGACAGACACACTCACACAGAGACACAGAGAGACAGATATATAGACACAGAGAGACAGATATATAGACACAGAGAGACAGATATACCGACACAGACACACAGAGAGACACATACAGACAGAGAGAGAGAGACTGACAGCGAGAGAGAGACACACAGACAGAGAGAGACACACAGACAGAGAGAGACACACAGACAGAGAGAGACACACACACACAGAGACAGACACAGAGACAGACACAGATACAGAGACACAGACAGAGAGAGACACACACACATACCCAGACAGACAGACACACTCACACACAGACACAGAGAGACAGATATATAGACAAAGAGAGACAGATATACAGACACAGACACACAGAGAGACACATACAGACAGAGAAAGAGACACTGACAGCGAGAGAGAGACAGAGAGAGAGACACAGACAGAGAGAGACAGAGAGAGAGAGTCACAGACATACACACACAGAGACACACACAGACAGACACACACAGACAGAGAGAGACACACAGACAGAGAGAGACACACAGACACAGAGACACACACAGAGAGACACAGAGTGACACAAAGAGAGACACAGATAGAGAGAGAGACACAGACAGAGAGAGAGACACAGACAGAGAGAGAGACACAGACAGACAGAGACACAGACAGACAGAGACACAGACAGAGAGACACAGACAGAGAGAGAGAGAGACACAGAGAGATAGAGACACACACAGACTGACAGAGAGAGACCCCTTGGTTGTGCACTTAACTCCCTCATCTCTCCTGGCAGGATCTCATCACCTTTCCTACCCGTGGACCATGACATCTGTCTGCTCATCCTCCTTCCTGAGAATGGTGTGAACTCTACCCTAGAAACCCCACAGCAAAGAAAAGGGACCCTTCGGCCCTTCTCGTCCATGGTGAAATATCATTCTGCCAGTTTCATCGACCTGCACCCAGTCCCTAACCCTCCTGACTTCCCACATCCATGGATCTCTGCAATTGATTCTTAAAACGTAAGAGTTTGAATGTTAAATGGCAGACCATTGAGGAGTGTTGTCAAACAAAGGGATTGAGGAACTGTGGTACAGAACTGCCCAAAAGTGGAGTCCCTTGTAGAGATGGGGGGGGTGGGGGGGAGTGAAGAAAGCTTCTGGTATTTTGGCCTTCAGAAGTGAGAGGATTGAGTGCAGGAGGTGGGAGGCCACGAGGAAGTTGGACGAGGCATGGGTGAGGCCAACTTGGGAACATTGTGTGCCGTTTGGGTGGCCGGAGGAGAGGAAGGATAGGAATGAGACAGCGCGTCGAGGAGAGTGACAAGAAGGTGGTCTGGCTTTCGGGGTTTGAGTTCCAGGGGAAGGTTGGACAGGCTGGGACTTTATTCCCTGGAGCGTCGAAGATTGAGGAAGATTTGAAAATTGTGAGGGGGGACGGATCGTGTCCATGGGGACAGGCTGTTTCCAAGGAGAGTGGGAGAGATTCAAAGAGGAGGACATGGATTGAGATTGAAGGGGGATTTTCTTCCCTCAGAGGGGGGTGGGAACGTGGAATGAGCTTTGGGCCAAGGTGGTGGAGGTGGGATGGACTGGAATCTTGGGGGGGAATGTGGGGCAGATCCTGGTGTGGAAATGTGCAGCCTGAAGGGGAGATGGACTGGAGGCCCGAGCCAGCTCTCGGACCCTTCCCCAGTGGGACGAGGTTCTCAGGAGAGAGGGGGCTCCAAAGGGCTGGACCTCGAGCCCTGGGGCTCCATCCAGGGGCTCGGGGTGGTGGAGAGGAGATCCCGAGGAGGGGTGGATCAAGCTCTCGCGAGAGCGACCCCTGGTGGCTGCCATGTTGTTGATCTTTCCCGCCTTTGGAGGAGTTGGTCGCGAGCGGGAGGGGGAGAGAGGTTCGTGTCGGTTCCTCACGGGCGGGAATCGGGGCATTTTGGGAGCGAGACCAAGGAGGACGGAGTTTCCACGGGTCGCCCTTTGGGTCTGGAGCGGCCGGAGCTCGGAGGGGAACGGGCAGGGGGATGGTTGTGAGGTGGGGCCGGGGTACCGTGAGGAAGTTTGGGTCGGGGTGGCGTTAGGGTGTGTGGTAGTCGGGGACCCGCGAGGCTTAAGGGGGGGGGGGGTCGGGGTCCGTGAGGCTGTGGGGGGGAGGGGGATCCGCGAGGCTGAGGGGGCTCGGTGCCCGCGAGGCAGAGGGGGGAGAGGGACGGGGACCCAGAAGGGTGAGGGGGTCGGGGACCCAGAAGGATGAGGGGGTCGGGGACCCAGAAGGGTGAGGGGGTCGGGGACCCAGAAGGGTGAGGGGGTCGGGGACCCAGAAGGGTGAGGGGGGTAGAGGACCCAGAAGGGTGAGGGGGACCCGCCAGAGGGGTGTGGGATATCTGCAAGAGGAGTGAGGGACATGCAAGGCTGTGGGGGGCGGGGATCCTGCGAGGCTGAGGGGGACGGGTATCCAGAAGGTTGAGGGACACGCAAGGCTGAGGTACTCGTGGAACCAGAAGGGTGAGGGGAATGAGGACCCAGAAGGGTAATGGTGATCAGGACACAGAAGGGTGAGGGTGATCAGGACCCAGAAGGGTGAGGGTGATCAGGACCCAGAAGGGTGAGGGTGATCAGGACCCAGAAGGGTGAGGGTGATCTGGACCCAGAAGGGTGAGGGTGATCAGGACCCAGAAGGGTGAGGGTGATCAGGACCCAGAAGGGTGAGGGTGATCAGGACCCAGAAGGGTGAGGGTGATCAGGACCCAGAAAGGTTAGGGGGGACGGGGACCCAAAAAGCTGAGAGAGGACAGGGACCCAGATGGCTGACGGGGACCCAGAAGGCTGAGGGGGAAGTGGGGACCCAGAAGGCTGAGGGGGGAAGGGGACGGGGACCCAGAAGGTTGAGGAGGTACGGGGACCCAGAGGGCGGAGGGGGGGACCGGGACGTGGACCCAGAAGGCTGAGGGCACCTGCGAGGCTGAAGGTGGGGGTGGGAACCCGCGTGGTTTAGGGGATCCGTGTGGTTGAGGGGATCGGAGAACTGCGAGTGTGAGGGGGACCCGTGAGGGTGAGGGAGTCCCGGCCCCATGGATGGGAATGAGCAGGAAGGGGTGCTGGTCAGTGGGACGAGAATATCAGTTCACCACAGACTGTAAGCTTTCAGTTCTGTAATGAGACGTCATTAACTATGACACCGACAGCCCAACCCTCTTTCTCCCAGTTCCACTGCAGACATTGGAAGACGGTCCTCTTTAAAATAATCCAAATACCCCTTGGCGCGGACCCGCCGAAGCCACAGATTAGAATCTGCATCTCAGATGGTGAAGTCTTCAGATTTTTCTTTAAAATATTGTTTACATTGTAAAACCATTTGGAAAGTGCGTTCACATATATTGTTATGTTCAAATCAAAAGGAAAAACTAGCACTAAGCAAGGTTCCAAAAAAAACACACAGGAATAAAGTGCCAGCATCCTGGAGATGGATTTCACAGTGACTAAGGACAAGATTTGTTCTTGTCTCTAGCTGTGCACACACGAGGATGAGAGCAGTGTTTGAGATGCTCTAGCCAGAAAGAATTCCAATCCATATCCCCTCGGTTTTATTCCTCGGGCTGACGGCAAGGTTCAGACTGAAATAGCAGAGGATGAGAATCCAGGCAAAAGGACAGAAGCCCAGACCAAGCAACAATTTGGGCAGAAGGATTTAGATCCACTGGTAGAGAGAGAGAGAGAGAGAGTGGAAGGATACTGTCAGAATGCCCATAGGATTTAACCTGCTTAAAAGCAGGTGGCACAAATCTGTGCAGAGGGGCACAATTTAAAGGCGATTGCAGATGTTTGATTGGGAAGCTGCAGGAATTCAGCCCATCAGAATGAAGTAAATGCAATATCCAGAGAGAAACCTTGGGCTTTTCTCTGGAGTGATGCAGGAAGCTCATAGAGTGAATGGATTTGAGGCAGAGCTTGGTGGAGGAGCAGGCAGTGCTGAGGAAACACAAGGCTGCTGAAGGACTTCAGCAGAGAACGTGCAGAAGGCTGCGGGTGCCTGGAGTGCATGGCCGGGCAGGATGGTGTAGTCTGGAATAATAGGGACCTTTAACATTTAGACAGGGACATTGATGCAAGAAAAATAGTGGGTTTACGGGTGTGAGGGGTGAAAGGTTCAGTTTGTAGTAGGTTTGATCAGTTGTCTTGTGACACCAATACCCCTGAGCAAAAAGCTCTGCAAAAGTTAAGACACCACCCAGGATATCTTAGGTAAAAACCCTCCACCATTGAGAACATTTGCAGGGAACGCTGCTGTCAGAGAGCAGCAGCAATCAAGGATCCACATCACCCGCTCTGTTCTCACTGCTCCCATCAGGAAAGAGGTATAGCCGGGTTCAGGAACAGCTGCTTCCCCTTCACCACCAGACTCAACACACATTCAGGGACCCATTTAAAGACTCTTCCTTTTGCACTTTGAATTTTTTCTCTCTCTATTGCAGTTTGTTTTCATATCCACATTTTCAGAGATTACAAGTAGATGAGTCCAGTTGGGGAAACTTGGTTTTGGTCTATATAATGGTTACATTCATCCCCTTTTATTGTTCATTTATATTAGTGTCTGGGCCCCTATGTGGTCCAAGTACAGTTGACAGACCTTTACCAAAGGGTCACGTTTATGTGATTTTTTTTTCCCGTAGGTAACAGCAGTTCATTTCCACAGCCCAGCGTGCTATCGGACATCCAGTTGATCGTGATACATCTTTTCGCGAAGGCCAGTGCTATTTTTATAAATGAGATTAGATATTTGGTCAAGTTGTCGCTTGTTTCCATGAAGATATTGCTCCAGGTATCACGTGGAGGCCACTCCTGTGATCGTGGTTAATTTTTCTGCGCTTTCTTGCCAAAATGGCCTCACTTTCACGCACGACCACGTAGAAAAGTTTAATGAAGCTCATCATCCCATTGGCCTTCATTTCGGTTGAAGCACTGCATGCAGATTTTACAAAGCTGTCTGAAACCCTTTTTCCACGGGAATCCCAGTTCATTGGCCATGCAGTGTCTCAGGTTAGGAAGCCCTTGGTGCCATTTCCACTGGGACACAAGATTGCTTTTCCACTGAACACAACTCATCCCCGGGGAGCGGAGTGTTCTGCCTTCGACTGGAAACAGGTGATTCTCTGCTGTCTCTGTTCCACTGGTTTTACCATCAGGCCGACATCGGCAAACGCCGAGGATATGAGTAGGGTTAGAGGTGGCGTGAAATGACATCATTTGACACTGGCATTTGGACAGTGTCCCTTTTCCACTGGACCCTGTCCCAGTAAATTCCCGGGATTGGGCATGAGGGGCTGTACTTTTGAAGTTGAAACACTTTGCAGAGCAAAGTCTTGGAATTTAATTTCTTCAACTATGTACGCTATTCTGGCGCTCCATCCTGTAGGATGTAGGTGGTTCCTTTCATTGCACCTGAATCAATCCCTGACTAATCACAGAGCACTTCTGGTGTAGGGATTGCTTCAAGTGGAATTTGAGTTTGGGAGCATTTTGAAAACCACAGGTCTAAGTTATAGGGAAAGGTTAAGCAAGATTTTTATTCTGCGGAGCATAAAAGGTTGAGGTTGGATTGGGTTGAGGTATTTAAAATTATTGGGGTATAGATTTGAGGTGGGTTGAGAGAAAGGGGCAGAAGTTTAGAGGAAATGTGAGGGGGGACTTTCACTCAGAGTGGTGGGTGTGTGGAATGGACTTGCAGATGAAGTGGAGGAGGCAGGCTCAATATTAGCTCTTAAGGAGAAGTTGGATATGTATTTGGACAGGAAAGGAATGGAGGGTCAAGGGGCGAGTGTAGGTCAATGGGATTAGGTAGGACAAAGTGTTCGGCGTGGACTTGAAGGGCAAAGTTGGCCTATTTCGATGCTGTAATAGTTGGAGAGGTAAAACGTGTATGTGAACATTTTGGGTCCAGTGACCATAGATTAGTTTCCAATCAATTATGGATAAGAGTGGGGTCTGCTGCAACAGCACCACTCAATCAATGCACCGGACACAGTTAATCAGGAAAGATGTTTATTCAGACTTGTTCCTCTCTTAGGTCTCTTGCCCACGACCTTACCAGAGAGAGGGGGATCTTTTTCTCTTCTATCCATTAGTGACTGGTGTCATCCTCTGTTCTGCTAATATTTCAAAACAGCACTGAGCCCACGTTAAATGTTCCACTTGAAACTCAAACATGTTACAGACTAAACCAAGCCAGTCATCTTTGCTAAAATTAATGATGAGGGAGAAAATGAAGGGAATAGAAAGCAAGGGAGTAACAGGGAGAGGATGCAGAAAATAATGCAGGCTGAATGAGAGGGGAAAGAAATCAGGCTTCAGATGATTAAGGAAGACGAGGCGAAAGAAGGAGACCCTAGGACACTGCCACCCTATGTTGAGAATGAGGACTCAAAAGATTCTTTGTGGGCAAGGCTATCTGCATGTGCTTCCCAGCAGCCACCGTGACCAGTCCTGCATCTCACTTGATTCAATAAAAGGTGGTTTCAGACTTGGCTCTGACGTAAACAATTTGCTCATTTTCAAACCAACTTTCCTCCCTCCGTCATTGACGGCCGTGACACTGTGCACGAGTGAGGAAGATGGGGTGAAAGATCTTGAACTGAAAGTTACCTGCAGTAATTGGAAACCTGCCTTCAAGAGAGCTTCAATCATGTCAATGTTTCACCAGTTGTTGGACTTTACCAGCGATGAAACAGCGTCCCACTCCCACAGTGTTTCCTGTTACTAACTTGGACAGGAGTAAAAAAATGATTCACACAGAATTATAAACCAGGGGAAAGATATACTCTGAAAACAACAAGAAATGTTGTTCATATCCCACTGTGCTCCCGATAGAAGTCAAAATCCAATGGGCTTCATGAACTATATCAGATCAACTCAAAACACATACGGAACTTAGCCCCAGATTATTCCCCCGCCCCCCGTCCCATTAAATATTGAATCCTGTTGTGTGAAGAAGGAGTTGCCTGGAATGTTAGCCCATCCCAGAAAGCTCACCAGACTTGGACTGCAGATCAACACTTAAGGATGACCAGCCGCAGCTTCATTTAATGCAATGCTTGTTTCCCAACCCCCACCCCCCCCCCAGCAAAAATCTTCAGCATTGCTTCATTGAAACTGGTCTAATTCCAAATAAGATCAGCAATGTCTTTTGGATCGAGTACAAAAGAGAGAGAGCTGAGGTACCTTCGAAACCCAGAACCAAATACATGCAGCATTCAGTGGCAGCTCTCCTTGCATCTAATCAAGCACTTTTGAGCCACTATGAACTCTTCCCCAACAGAATTCATCCGACCATCCATGACTGCATTACTGTCAACTCGAAAGCCGAGAGGGGATTTGGTAGAGTATTTAAAATTACAAGAAGGATGGATAGAGTTGATGTGGATAGGCAATTCCATTGCAAGTGGGAGAGATTGAAACAAGAGGTCTTGAGTTAAGAGGCAAAAGTTTTGAAGTAACGTGAGGGCGAACTTCTTGACTCAGAATGGTGGCTGAGTGGAGTGAGCTTCCGGGAGAAATAGTGGCAGCAAGGTCCATTTTGTCATTTAAGAGAAAATTGGAGGGGAGGGGAATGCAGAGACGTGGTACTGGAGGAGAGTATTTAGTTCAGAGCAGATGAGAAGGACCAAATGACCTGTTTCTGTGCTGTAATTGTTATAGGGGTAAAATGTGTGGCAGTAACTTGGAAGTTCGATGCGTATTTGGGAATGGGTCGATGGCCACACTGAAATAGGTCATTGTATCCAACTTGAAATAATTACATCGAATTCATGGAACAAATTTGAATTTCTTTGAAGATTTCGGATGTGTATTTACCAATTGTAGGAATTAGGTTGTAATCACCCAACATGAACCTTCCGACTCCTAAAATCAAGAAATTTAAGATATTAGATTTTATTTGAAAGGTTTGGTAAATTTTTATAAATACTATCCAGATATATTTTCTTTTTTTCTTTACATCAGCAAAAATTAAATGAAATGCTTCTTGCAGTCAAGAGCAAAAGAATTCCATGCAACCTCCAAACCAGCCCTTGCCCACAAACACCCCCCCCCCCCCATTCTGGGATCAACCCATCAACAGCCTTCACTTCAGAGCCAAACCTCAGGCACAAACATCCCAAAACCTTCATCCCAAGACAAGGGGTTAATTTTTTTAATCACTATGCATTCATTTGATGTTATTTCAAATTAAAAAATTTGTTTTAAATGCAAATGTGAAATTAAATAATTGTTTTAAAATAAGATAAATGAAGAATTGTTTCAGGAATTAGCAAACTTCCACTACTCCCATGAACCCCAGACACCAGAACTGAATGAAAAAGTAAACTGGCCAGATTGACTGAGTAAACACAGCTAAAGTTGGCCAAAAGGTGCTGATGCCATCATTGATTTAAATGCAAGTGACACTGAGGACTGCATTGGGACAGAGATGGTCCATGGACAGCCAATACGGATACTTTGGGGAACAAAGCCCGCACTGCCAGTTGGGATGAATTAGATTATGACATAAGCAAATATTAGATACCCCCCCCCCCCCCCACAGAGAGACCCAGCCTTGATTTTTATTTTTTATATTGAGAGAGAGATCCCAGACATCACCAAATGAACCGAGACCCCACCGCATGTTATCAGTTAAAGGCAACGTATTCCTCTCTAATGGAACTTTTACTACCTCTATTACAGGAAACAACCTCCCACCCTCATTTGCCATTGGAACGTTAGGCCCGCTTGTCGTCACAGGGCCAGAAAACGCTTAAGTCAGAATACTGATCATCGTTTGAGGAGTGACGAAGGAATTTGTGAGCACGATAAGAATCCTGTTTCCCTCTGGTCTGAGATTGGATGGAGAGTCCTCAGCTCCACATCCCTGCAACACACTCCCCTTCGCCAACAACTGTCTCACACTCCTATTCACCCCACCAGCTCTGTGCATGCCCCCTCATTCACCTGCGATTTTCCCCCCCACAAACCCCTGTTAACCTGCCACCTCCACTGAAGAGTGGGTGAACACACAAACCCCTTGCAGACGGGGCCAGATTTGATCCAGAGTCATTGACTTAACAGGACCATAACACCACCTGTGGCATAAATATTCCCAAACCAATGCTCTAGGGCACTGGGAGAGCAAACAGCTCAAATTCTGCATTTGAGAATTTTGAACTGCTGCACAACCATCAGGATCAAAGAACTTCCCACTCCGCTTCGCTATCTTATACTTACTCCCTTTAGATTTGATATTGCACTTGATTTCATTAGTTAGCCATGGCTGCTATTTGCATCTCCTAGAGCCTTTCCTCCACTTTGGAATAAATTTGTCCTGAACCCTGTGAAAAATGTCCAAAAATACCTGCCATTTTTTCCGAGTTTCCTCCCAGCTAGTGTATCTTTCCATTTTATTTTGGCTAGCTCCTCCCTCATAGCTGCATAATCCCCTTTATTTAACTGCAGTACAGATGCTTCCGACTTCCTTTCTTTCTCCCTTTCTAATTGCAGCTCAAAAGTAACCATACCATGGTCACTATTCCCTAATGGCTCCCCTACATCGAGGTCACTTGTTAACTCTGCATCGCTGCACAGCACCGTCCAGAATCGACTTCCCCCTGGTAGGTTCCTCTACTAGCTGCCACTAGACATTCAATAAACTCACTCTCTTGTGTTCCTGCCCCCGTCTGATTAACCCAGTCCGCCTTCATGTTGAAGTCCCCCATAACTACCGTATTGCTACCACTTTGACATGCCACTCTTAATTCCTGATTTATACTGCCACCGATATCTGAGCTACTTTTCGGAGGCCTGTAAATGACCCCCATTATGGTCCTCATGCCTTTACAATTTCTTAATTCTATCCAAACAGACTCTACCCACCTGTTTCAATGTCTTCCCTTTCATAGGCCTGAATTTCATTTCTTACCAACAGAGCTACCCCACTCCCTCTTCCCAACTTTCTGTCTTTTCTATAGGACGTGTACCCGGGAACATTGATTTCCCAATCCCGCCTTTCCCGCAGCCATGTTTCCGTAACTCCGACAATGTCATAACCTCCCATTGCCATTTGCGCCTCAAGCTCATCCCTTTTATTCCTTACACTCCGTGCATTCATACGCAATACCTTGATACCATATCTCCTTTCTCCCTCCACCTTTGTTCTCGATGCACTTGCCCCTACTCTCCTATCACTTTTCGTTCCCTTTTTCCTTACTGTTTCACCGTCTAACAGAACCACCCCTATATTCACTCTCCTATCTGCTTCCCTATCAGTCCTGTTCCCTTCCCCCTGCCAAATTAGTTTTAAATTTGAAGGTGGATTCCCATGGAGATAGAAGGCTTTGGGTATGCTGGCCTTTATAAATCATAGCATGGAATATAGGATCTGGGGAGGTGATGTTCAGAGTGTTGGTGAGGCCAAGTTTGGAGTGTTGTATGCTGTTCTGGTTTCCAAATTATAGGAAGGATATCAATAAGGTAGAGAGTGCAAAGAAGTTTGACGAAAATGTTGCCTGGATTGCAGTATTTTGAATACGTAGAAAGATTGAGTAGACCGGGACTTCATTGATTGGAGCGAAGAGGGTTGAGCGGGGATTTGATAGAGGTATTTAAAATTATCAAGGGAATAGATAGAGTAGCTGTGAATAGGCTCTTTCCCCTAAGGGGAGCAGAGATTGGAACAAGGGGTCATAAGTTAAGGGGCAAAACTTGAGAAGTAATACAAGAGGATGCTTCTTCACTCAGAGTGGTGGCTGAGTGGAATGATCTACTGGAAGAAGTTGCGCCAGGGTCAATTCTGTCATTTAAGATGAGGTTATATGAGTACATGGATGCGAGGGGTTGGGGGGGTTATGGGCAAGGGAAGTAGGTAGGTGGAACTCGTGGAGTTTCACGTAAATCGGTGCTTTAGGTGCCATGAGCAAGTTGGCTCTTTCTTGCACTCGACTTGATTACGTGAAACCTTTCTGGGATAGAATCAAGGAACTTATTAAAATTTAAACTTTCACTTGATCCTAAGGTATTTTTATTGGGTTATATGAAGAAATTGAGTTTAGAATTAAAATTAGATGAGTCTCAAATTGCTCTTTGAAATTGGCTTTAGCTGGGGCTAGAAAATGACGAGTATTCAATGGTGGCATTCAGGAAGGAGGTCTTGTATTCCATTAGAAAATATAACGTATAATACAAGCCTCATCTACCAGTGGAAATATTAAACAGGCCAATATTGCTGCGGGTCTACTGTGGAGGCCACTCCTGTGATCGCGGTTAGTTTTACTGCGCTTTTTTGGCCAAAATGGCCACACTTTCACGCACGACCACGCGGTACATAGAAAGATTAATGATGCCTAGCGTCCCATTGGACTGAAATATTCTATCAGCCTGTGTGGCAATGTTGAGGGGTGTTTGGATTTGAACCCCAAGGCACCTTTGTTCATCCACACTCTTAAGTAACTGACCTTTAACCCTGTACCCAGCTTTCCGGTTTGTCCTTCCAAACTGCATCATCTCACACTTTGCCAGATTGAAGCCCATCTGCTACTTTTCTGCCCAACGCTGCATCCTGTCTCTATCCTCTTGTAACCTTTTTCAACCTCAGCTCCATCCACAACTCCTCCATCCTTTGTATCATCTGCAGACTTACTGACTCATCCTTTTGCCTTTTCATCCAGGTCATTTATAAAAATCACCAAGAGCAGGCGTCCCAGAACAGATCCCTGTGGCACTCCACTGCTCTCTGCTTTCTTCCTACAAGACAATTTTTTATCCACAGCCAAAGTGACCCTGATCCTTTGCCAAATTACTTTCTGGATGAGTCTCGTCAAATTCTTGCTAAAATCTATGTAGACCACATCTACCACCCTATTGATTTCCTTTGTTACCCCCCTCAAATAAAACTCATTTAGACTCATGAGGCATGACCTTCCCTTCACAAAGCCATGCTGACTGTCCTTGAGTAGTTTGTACTTCTCTCCAAATGCTCATAGATCCTATACTGGTCTATAATTCCCAAGAATCTCCCCAATACCTTTTTAAAACCAGGCGACTGCATTTGATGGTTTGGGCTGGATTGGGGGGTGTGGGGGCAGTGGCTGGCTGCTTGTGGGCAAGGGCTGGGTTTGGGGGCTTCAGGGTCTCAGGGAATTCTCTTTTGACTGAAAGAAGCACTTCATTTAACTTTCTGCTAATGTATCTCTGTTTTATGTCTGAATGAAGTGAATTTTGTGTAATATTGCAGTTTATAACATGATAATTGAATTTTGATTTTGGCATGTTTGGCAGAATGTTCTCAGTGAAAGTGACCCAGGTTCAAATCTGTCCCCGTGTAATGAGTTTGTGTGGGTTTGTTTTTCCACCCTTGTTAAAATTGAGCTTCTTTAAGGGTACAAAAAAGGTTCAGTAATAAACCACAAAGTCCAAAACACAGTCTTTATTGAGTTACGCAGCGGGAATGAGGGGTAGCAGTGGCGGGTGGATAGACTCACCTCACTTGTTCTGTTTGAACCTCGGGTAAAGAACACAGTCACAGGGTACAGCGTTTAAGGTCTTTTCCTGCAAACAAATTAGATAATATTTCTTGGAAGGTATTGCTACAGCTTATGTTTTACATTTTGCAACTCCTCCTCCTGAAGACATGAAAAGGATTTGTTGTTGGTCATTTAATCTCATGTGCCCGTTATAATTAAGAACATCCTTCTGGTCCACAAAAATTCAACAGAAGTCTGGAAGGGTTGCTCACAGTACACACTGGTCATCATTCTCTGCCAGCCTGATTTCTGGTTTCCTATTTACACATGGAAATGCCTCGTTTCAGTCATCTTAAATTCTTGAAGTTGACAAGGGTGGCCAAAACTTCAAAGCAGAAACTGCCATTCAGGATCTGAGTGGTGCTGGAGGCTTATTGAAGCCTTTGGATCAGGTTTCACAGATAGTAGTCAATTCGCACTATTGTTTTAGAGATGAGGCAGGCATTAGGATATGGCTCAGAATTGATTCTTGTCTGGAATGTCCTTTTTAACTCTCTCCCAGCTTGCTGGTAAAGTGTGTGAGATGGTTTCTTCATCATCATTTCCATAACAAGGTATTCTGCAGCTAATATTCTGCACCCTTCACCAAATGGGAAGGTGAATGGGGGTATTTGTGTGGTCAGGGCTTGTTATGACCTGTTGCTGTTCTGTATGTTTAAAGTTCCTGTCGAAATGAATGTACAGTTAAGGGGCGAAATGTCCTGATGTCAATTCTACGGTGTTTGCATATAGTAACTGTTGGGCACTACCAGTTGCCCCAATAATCACAGAGACAAAGACTGAGGGGAACGATAGTCTTCATAACACAAAAGACTAGTTGGCCTGGGTCCAAACTAGGAAAGGAAGCGGTGACTCGACCTTTATGGCCTGGGTCACAGGGGAGGAGTCCAGGAAGGAGTCTAGGAGAGGATGTCATCAGGAGGGCGGGCCAGCCCGTGCCTGTACTGGCCAGTACATACAAAAAAACCATATCAAACCAATAACTCAACCAAATTCTGCAAGAACGCAAATGCTGGAGAGGCTTAGCAGGTCAAGCAGTGAACTTTATATAGTACACATACTTGCCCTGATAAAGGGCTCAAGCCTGAAATGCTGGTTGTGTGTCTAACTGAATACTGTCTAGAGCAAACAAACCAGGTTCTCCAATCAGAATTGGGTGGGGAGTTATGTGCATTACAGTCCTATTAAGGCAACATTTCCCCGCCTCTCTTTCCCCGCCTCTCTTTCCCCGCCTCTCTTTCCCCGCCTCTCTTTCCCCGCCTCTCTTTCCCCGCCTCTCGTTCCCCGCCTCTCGTTCCCCGCCTCTCGTTCCCCGCCTCTCGTTCCCCGCCTCTCGTTCCCCGCCTCTCGTTCCCCGCCTCTCGTTCCCCGCCTCTCGTTCCCCGCCTCTCGTTCCCCGCGTCTCGTTCCCCGCGTCTCTGTCCCCTCCTCTTTCCCCACCTTGATTTCTCCACCTCTCTTTCCTCTATTCTTATTCCAATCATCTGTTCCAATGCCTCTATTTCCCTGCCTGTTTCGCCGCCTCTGTTTCCCTGCCTCTGTTTGTCCGCCTCCGTTTCCTCCCTTTCGTTTCCACTTTGATGTTTCCACCCCTCTGTTTCCCTACTTTGCTTTCTCCTCCTCTGTTTCCCCACCTGCTGTGGCAGATCTACATCTGGATGCCTGGAGTGAATGGTGTATGCCTGGCTGTCTGATCTGCGGAGGAGATGTCCCGGAGACTGGAGTGAACCTGGCTTGGAGGTTCCAGAGTTTGTGCCATTGTTGGCACTTTTTTCTTCTCATTATGTAGGTGCATTTTAGTCTTGTGTAGTTTTGATCTTTTGTCTGGAGTTGAAATGGCATCTTGTGTTGCCTGATGCTGATTAGCATTGTAGTTTCTGGAGGCTGTCATTTCATTTTTGAACTGTGTCCTGGTTTTAAATGACAATACAGGCTACTACTCTTCTTCTATCCATGTCTTTTAAATATCCCCAGTGTCTCAGTGGACACCCCCTCTGCAATTACCTCCCTTTCTATAGCTGGGATACTATCCCTGACCAGTAACATTATTCGCCCCCCACCCTACTACCCCTCAGCCCCTCCAAACTTACCAGTAAACTCCAAGACCTGGGAGTTAACACCTCCAGACCACAATCAGTGAAGGTTGATAAGAATATCCCCTCCACGATCTCCATCAGTACCAGAGCACCACAGGGCTGTGTTCTTAGCCCCCACTCTACTCACTTTACACCCACGACTGTGTGGCTCGGTACATCAATAATATCCCCTACAAATTTGCTGACGATACCACGGGCGTGGGTTGTATAAAGGAAGCGGATGAGTCCATATGCAGGAGGGAGTTTGAAAACCGAGCTGAATGGTGCATCAACAACAACCTCGCAACCAATGTCACCAAAACCAAGGAATTGATTGTTGACTTCAGGAAAGGAAAGCCAGAGGTTTAAAATCCAGTGGTGATTGGGGGATCAGGGGTGGAGAGGGTGAGCAACTTTAGGTTCTTGGGAGTCACCATCTCAAAAAATCTTCCTGGACCCAACACCAATGACCTCGATAAGAAAGCACATCAGCACCTCTACTTCCTCAGGGGTTTGTGGAGGTTTGGGATGACACCAGAAACCCTGGCCAATTTTGACAGAGATGTGGTGGAAAGTGTGCTGACTGGCTGCATCATGGTCTGGTATGGGGACACCAATACCCCTGAGAATAGACCCCTCCAAAAGGTCGTGGACACAGCCCAGGACATCACAGACAAAACTCTCCCCACTACTGAGTTTATCGACAGGGAATGGTGCTGTCAGAAAACATCAGCAATCATCAAGGATCCACACTCTCTCTTTCTCTTCTCTCTGCTGCCATCAGGAAAGAGGTCTCGGTGCCTCAAGACTCACACCCCCAGGTTCAGGAACAGCTGCTCCCCCTCCACCTTCAGACTCCTCAACAACAAACTCAATCAGGAACTCATTTCAGGACCCTTGCAGCACTTTAATGATTTTCTTTGTTTTCAATTCTTTTATCTTTCCAGGTTTCCACTGAACCGTTTATTTTTGCACGACCCATTCGTGGTAATTCGGCCGTGTCCACAGGAAAAAGGGAATCTCAGGGTTGGATGTGATGTCGTGTATGTTCTCTGCCAATCAATGGGAAATCTCCAAATCTTCAATCTTGGTGCAAGAGCCCACGAGGTACAAACCAACCATCTCCTGTCCAAGCTGCAGATTGCAAGGGCTGTAAAGTGCTGCCACCGCCTGTTCACACCGAGTACTGCATGCATGAAGCGAGGGAGAGAGAGAGAGAGAGAGAGATCTAGGTATAATACCACCACCTGGTGTCCGGACTCGCGAACTACAGGGTACATGATTTTTATTTTTCATGGGAGTGTTGGAGAATGAGAGGAGACTTGATTAAGGTTAACAAAATAGAGCAAGATGGATAATATGGAGCTCCAATGAACAGGGAGGTCTCACCTGTGAAGGAGCAAGTGTGAGATCTCCCAGTTCATTCTTGCTCGGGCAGTGGTGGCCAATTGCAAGACAGCTCCAATTAGGGGAAGAGAATATGCTGTTTCAGGTCATGGGTTTGAAACGGTTTCCCCAGTTGTGCCATTCAGACTCAAGAGAGCAGATGCTTGCAGACAGGAAGGAAACCTAGTTTTATTGTGGAGAATTGCTTGTTTTTTGGGGTGAAGGTTATTTGTGGTCTGCGATTCCTAAATACTTTACAATGGAAGCAGCAATTTTCCTTGTGCCTGATTGCTACATAGCGGGTAAAATGTCTCAAATCTATCGCTCATCCAGGACTTTGGGTCATTGATTTGGAGAGAGAGTGATGGCTTGGCAATATTTATAGCATGGTGAGTCCAAAGCTCTCAAAGTGACAATGTGGAAGGAGTTTGTCTGTTCTTTGTGTTTTCTGCCACCCTTGAGAACTTAAAAAGTGTCCGTGAATTGTGGTATTGGTGAGACACAAGCTTGTTTTGCCCTCTTTTTGTTCTGTATGTCTATAAAGTTTCAGTTTAGGGATAAAATGTCCAGACACTGTTCTGTTCAAAAGTCTAGTAACCAAATCAGATTCTCCCGAGTTCTTGTCATGGATATGTATCATGAAGCCTGTTTTGCAGCAGTCGTGTTGCATTAGAGGTGCACATACAATTTTCAAAAATAATGAGTTTGAAACCAGAAAAAGATCAGGTCGTGCCCAAAGGTTCATCCGTGCAGTTGAATTGAATTGATGGCCCCAGGACCAGAATGTGCACTTTCACCCCATGGCCTTGAGCTTCCCAATTCGCCAATGAACTTACGGCCCCCTTGAGCTGTGGAGTGTGGGAGGAAATCCACACAGACACCGAGAGGATGTAGAAACTTCTTGCAGTCAGTGCTGACTTGATCCTGGGGTGACTCGTGCTGGAGAGGTGGGACTACTGTCCTGCCTTCACCTTGTGATGGCTGAGTTTTGTCTGTTGGTGGATGGAGGTCTGACATGATATTCCCTTGGCCTTGAGGGAAAGAAGAGTAGAAATTGCAAGGGCTCTGACAGAAATATTTAAAACCTGTTTATCCACGGGTGAGGTGCCAGAGGAATGGATGTAATCTAAAGTTCCTTTGTTTAAAAACGGCTTCAAAAGCAAACCAGGTTGATGGAAGGAGAAGAAAAGAAAAGAATGGACTCAGCAGAATTTCTGGTGTATTTTTGTTGAATGACAACATTGTCTAACTGAATTAATGCAACCTAGATTGTATAACTAAAATGGATGAGAGGGGGGGGGATGGGGGGGTGGCTTGGGAGGAGGGAGGGGGGAGGGAGAAAAAGTCACTGTAAATGTGTGGAAAAGAAAAAGTGTATATCATGGCTATTGTGATTTATGGTGTGAAAAATAAAAAATTTTAAAAAAAAAAAAAAGCAAACCAGGTGAGCCTTACAGTGATAGGTTAATTATTGGAGGGTAATCAGAGAGTACCTCGAAAAGAATCTGTTCAAATAGCTGGCCTTGATCAACCATAGCATAGAATACGGGAGTCGGGCAGTGAGGTTGAGACTAGACAAGGTATTGGTGAGGCCCTGTTGAGAGTACTGTGTGCAGTTCTGGTCACCAAAGGAGAGGAAAGCTATCAACAAAGTAGAGAGGGTGCAGAGAAGATTTAAGTCAATGTTACCTGGATATCAGCAACTAGATTACAAAGAAAGATTGAGCAAATGAAGTCTTTATTCTTTGGATTGTAGATGGTTGAGAGGGGATTTGATCGAGGTCTTTAAAATTACTAGGAGGATAGAACGAGTTGATGTGGATAGACTTTTTTCATTGCGGGGAGCAGGGATTGAAACAGGAGGTAAAAGTTTGGAAGTAACATGAGGGGGAACTTCTTTACTCAGAGTGGTAGCTGAGTGGAGTGAGCTTCCAGGAAAATTAGTGGCGGCAGGGTCCATTTTGTCATTTCAGGGAAAATTGGAGGGGAGGCGAATGCAGAGAGGTGGTATGAGAGGAGAGTATTTCGTTCAGTGCAGACAAGAAGGGCCAAGTGACTTGTTTCTGTGCTGTAATTGTTATAGGGTTAAAATGTGTGGCAGTAACTTGGAAGTCCGATGCGTATTTGGGAATGGGTCGATGGCCACACTGAAATAGGCCGTTGATTCCCACTTGAAATAATTACATCGAATTCACGGAACAAATTTGAATTTCTCTTTTGAAGATTTGGGATGTGTATTTACCAATTGTCAGAATTAAGTTTTAACCACCCAACACGAACTTTCTGACTCCTAAAACCAAGAAAACCAAGATTTTATTTGAGAGTTTTGGTCAATTTTTATAAATACTATCTAGATGTTTTCTCTCTTTATTGTTTTCTATTGGGCAGCTGTGGGAGGGGTTACTTTTTAAATCACTATGCATTAATTTTATCTTATTTTCAAATAAGAAATTTAAGTTTTTTAATGCATACGTTAAATTAAATGTAAAAATGTTACAAATAAGATAAATGAAGAATTGTTTCAGGAACTGGCGATCTTCCACGAGTGCCGTGAACCCCAGGAAGCAGGAATGTGTGAACGAAACACAAAACTGGCCAGAAGAACTGAGAAAACACAGCTAAAAGTGTCCAAAAAGGTGCTGATGCCATCTTGATTTTAATGCAGGTGACACCGAGGAATGCGTTGGGGCAGAGATGGTCTATGGGCAGCCAATACAGACGCCTTGGGGAACAAAGCCCGCACCACCAGTATGGATGGATAATGGTGGGTAATGAATAAGCATATATTAGAGACACCGAGAGAGAGCGACACAAACATACCCAGACAGACAGACACACACACACACAGACACAGAGAGACAGATACACACACAGACAGACACACAGAGAAACACACACAGACAGAGACAGAGAGAGAAACACTGACAGCGAGAGAGAGACAGACAGAGACACACACAGAGACACACACAGACAGAGACACACACACAGACACAGACAGACAGATAGAGAGACACACACACAGACGGAGAGAGAGACACGCACACAGAGAGACACACATAGAGACAGAGAGAGACACACACACGACACAGAGACAGACACACACACACAGCCATAGACAGAGACAAACACACGACACAGAGAGACAGACACACACACAGAGACACACACACACAGACATAGATAGAGAGAGAGACACACACAGAGACAGAGACACACAGATATAGAGACACACACAGAGACACAGACAGAGAGACACACAGACAGCGACACAGAGAGAGACACACACACACAAACAGACAAAGAGAGAGACACACAGACACACAGACAGAGAGACACAGACAGAGAGAGAGACACACACATACAGACACAGAGAGACACACATTGTGACACAGGGAGAGAGAGACACACACAGACAGCGACACACAAAGAGACACAGACAGAGACACACAAACAGACGCAGAGACACACACACAGAGGGAGATACAGAGAGAGAGAGAGGAAGAGAGAGACACTGACACAGAGAGAGACACAGACACAGAGAGAGACACAGACAGAGAGAGAGACACAGACAGAGAGAGAGACACACACAGACAGAGAGAGAGAGACACACACAGACAGAGAGAGAGAGACACACACAGACAGAGAGAGAGACACACACACAGACACACACAGACACAGAGAATCACACACAGACATAGAGAGAAACACACAGACGTAGTGACACACACACACAGACAGACAGAGACCCCTTGGTTGTGCCCTTCACCTTCGCACTTAACTCCCTCATCTCTCCTGGCAGGATCTCATCACCTTTCCTACCCGTGGACCATGACATCTGTCTGCTCATCCTCCTTCCTGAGAATGGTGTGAACTCTACCCTAGAAACCCCACAGCAAAGAAAAGAGACCCTTCGGCCCTTCTTGTCCATGTTGAAATATCATTCTGCCAGTCTCATCGACCTGCACCCAGTCCCTAACCCTCCTGACTTCCCACATCCATGGATCTCTGCAATTGATTCTTAAAACGTAAGAGTTTGAATGTTAAATGGCAGACCATTGAGGAGTGTTGTCAAAGAAAGGGATTGAGAAACTGTGATACAGAACTGCCCGAAAGTGGAGTCCCATGTAGAGATTCTGGGGGGGGGGGGGGGGGTGTGTGAAGAAAGCTTCTGGTATTTTGGCCTTCAGAAATGAGAGGATTGAGTGCAGGAGGTGGGAGGCCACGAGGAAGTTGGACGAGGCATGGGTGAGGCCAACTTGGGAACATTGTGTGCCGTTTGGGTGGCCGGAGGAGAGGAAGGATAGGAATGAGACAGCGCGTCGAGGAGAGGGACAAGAAGGTGGTCTGGCTTTCGGGGTTTGAGTTCCAGGGGAAGGTTATTCCCTGGAGCGTAGAAGATTGAGGAAGATTTGAAAATTGTGAGGGGGGACGGATCGTGTCCATGGGGACAGGCTGTTTCCAAGGAGAGTGGGAGAGATTCAAAGAGGAGGACGTGGATTGAGATTGAAGGGGGATTTTTTTCCCTCAGAGGGGGGTGGGAGCGTGGAATGAGCTTTAGGCCAAGGTGGTGGAGGTGGGATGGACTGGAATCTTGGGGGGGAATGTGGGGCAGGTCCTGGTGTGGAAATGTGCAGCCTGAAGGGGAGATGGACTGGAGGCCCGAGGCAGCTCTCGGCCCCTTCCCCAGTGGGACTGGGGTGGCGAAGAGATCCCGTGGAGGGGTGGCCCAAGCTCTCGCGAGAGCGACCCCTGGGGGCCGCCATGTTGTTGATCTTTCCCGCCATTGGAGCAGTTGGTCGCGAGCGGGAGAGACGGAGAGGTTCGTGTCGGTGCTTCACGGGTGGGAATCGGGGCATTTTGGGAGTGAGACCAGGGAGGAGGGAGTTTCCACGGGTCGCCCTTTGGGTCTGGGGCGGCCGGAGCTCGGAGGGGAACGGGCGGGGAGATGGTTGTGAGGTGGGGCCGGGGAACCGTGAGGGAGTTTGGGCTGGGGTGACATTAGGATGTGTGGTAGTCGGGGACCCGCGAGGCTGAGGGGGGGTGTCGGGGCCCGTGATGCTGTGGGGGGGGTCGGGGCCTGCGAGGCTGAGGGGGGGTCGGGGCCCGAGAGGCTGGGGGGGGGGTTGGGGCCCGTGAGGCTGGTGGGGGGTTGAGGCCCGCGAGGCTGACGGGGGGGCGGGGCCCGCGAGGCTGAGGGGGGACGGGGACCCAGAAGGCTGAGGGGGGACGGGGACCCAGAAGGCTGAGGGGGGACGGGGACCCAGAAGGCTGAGGGGGGACGGGGACCCAGAAGGCTGAGGGGGGACGGGTCTGGGACCCAGAAGGCTGAGGGGGGACGGGGACGGGGACCCAGAAGGCTGAGGGGGGACGGGGACGGGGACCCAGAAGGCTGAGCGGGGACGGGGACCCAGAAGGCTGAGGGGGGACGGGGATGGGGAGCCAGAATGCTCAGGGGGGACGGGGACCCAGAAGGCTGAGGGGGGACGGGGACGGGGACCCAGAAGGCTGAGTGGGTACGGGGACGGGGACCCACAAGGCTGCGGATGCCTGGAGCGCATGGCTGGGCAGGATAGTGGAGTCTGGAATAATAGGGACCTTTAACATTTAGACAGGCACATTGATGCAAGAAAAATAGTGGGTTACGGGTGTGAGGGGGGAAAGGTTCAGTTTGTAGTAGGTTTGAGCTATTCTCTTGTGACACCAATACCCCTGAGCAAAAAGCTCTGCAAAAGTATGAACACCGCCCTGGACATCTCAGGTAAAAATCCTCCACCATTGAGAACATTTGCAGGGAACACTGCTGTCAGAGAGCAGCAGCAATCAAGGATCCACATCACCCGCTCTGTTCTCACTGCTCCCATCAGGAAAGAGGTATAGCCGGGTTCAGGAACAGCTGCCACCCCTTCACCACGAGACTCAACACACATTCAGGGACTCATTTAAAGACTCTCCCTTTTGCACTTTGAATTTTTTCTCTCTCTATTGCAGTTTGTTTTCATATCCACATTTTCAGAGATTACAAGTAGATGAGTCCAGTTGGGGAAACTTGGTTTTGGTCTATATAATGGTTACTTTTATCCCCTTTTATTGTTCATTTATATTAGTGTCTGGGCCCCTATGTGGTCCAGGTACAGCTGACAGACCTTTACCAAAGGGTCACGTTTATGTGATTTTTTTTTCCCGTAGGTAACAGCAGTTCATTTCCACAGCCCAGCGTGCTATCGGACATCCAGTTGATCGTGATACATCTTTTCGCTAAGGCCAGTGCTATTTTTATAAATGAGTTTAGATATTTGGTTAAGTTGTCGCTTGTTTCCATGAAGATATTGCTCCAGGTCTCGAGTGGAGGCCACTCCTGTGATCGTGGTTAATTTTTCTGCGCTTTCCTGCCAAAATGGCCTCACATTCATGCACGACCACGTAGAAAAGTTTAATGAAGCTCATCATCCCATTGTCCTTCATTTCGGTTGAGGCACTGCATGCAGATTTTACAAAGCAGTCTGAAACCCTTTTTCCATGGGAATCCCATTTCATTGGCCATGCAGTGTCTCAGGTTAGGAAGCCCTTGGTGCCATTTCCACTGGGACACAAGATTGCTTTTCCACTGAACGCAACTCATCCCCGGGGAGCGGAGTGTTCTGCCTTCGACTGGAAAGAGGTGATTCTCTGCTGTCTCTGTTCCACTGGTTTTACCATCAGGCCGACATCTGCAAACGCCGAGGATATGAGTTGGGTTAGAGGTGGCGTGAAATGACATCATTTGACACTGGCATTTGGACAGTGTCCCTTTTCCACTGGACCCTGTCCCAGTAAATTCCTGGGATTGGCCATGAGGGGCTGTACTTTTGAAGTTGAAACACTTTGCAGAGCAAAGTCGTGGAATTTAATTTCTACAACTATGTTCGCTATTCTGGCGCTCCATCCTGTAGGATGTAGATGGTTCCTTTCATCGCACCTGAATCAATCCCTGACTAATCACAGAGCACTTCTGGTGTAGGGATTGCTTCAAGTGGAATTTGAGTTTGGGAGCATTTTGAAATCCACAGGTCTAAGTTATAGGGAAAGTTTAAGCAAGATTTTTATTCTGCGGAGCATAAAAGGTTGAGGTTGGATTGGGTTGAGGTATTTAAAATTATTGTGGTATCGATTGGACGTGGGTTGAGAGAAAGGGGCAGAAGTTTAGAGGAAATGTGAGGGGGGACTTTCACTCAGAGTGGTGGGTGTGTGGAATGGACTTGCAGATGAAGTGGAGGAGGCAGGCTCAATATTAGCACTTAAGGAGAAGTTGGATATATATTTGGACAGGAAAGGAATGGAGGGTCAAGGGGCGAGTGTAGGTCAATAGGATTACGTAGGACAAAGTGTTCGGCGTGGACTCGAAGGGCCAAGTCTATATAATGGTTACTTTTATCCCCTTTTATTGTTCATTACAGCGATGCTGTAATGGTTAGAGAGGTAAAACGTGTATGTGAACATTTTGGGTCCAGTGACCATAGATTAGTTTCCAATCAATTATGGGTAACCGTGGGGTCTGCTGCAACAGCACCACTCAATCAATGCACCGGACACAGTTAATCAGGAAAGATGTTTATTCAGACTTGTTCCTCTCTTAGGTCTCTTGCCCACGACCTTACCAGAGAGAGGGGGATCTTTTTCTCTTCTATCTATTAGTGACTGGTGTCATCCTCTGTTCTGCTAATATTTCAAAACAGCACTGAGCCCACGTTAAATGTTCCACTTGAAACTCAAACATGTTACAGATTAAACCAAGCCAGTCATCTTTGCTAAAATTAATGATGAGGGAGAAAACGAAAGGAACAGAAAGCAAGGGAGTAACAGGGAAAAGATGCAGAAAATAATGCAGGCTGAATGAGAGGGGAAAGAAATCAGGCTCCAGATGATTAAGGAAGACAAGGTGAAAGAAGGAGACCCTAGGACACTGCCACCCTATGTTGAGAATGAGGACTCAAAAGATTCCTTGTGGGCAAGGCTATCTGCATCTATTAATTCCGCCCCCCCCCCACCCCCACTTAAACTCCCTCAACAATCCAGCAACAAATTCCATGACCTTCTGGTGAAATAAATTTCTCATCTGCTTTAAATAGGTATCTTCTAACTCTAAGACAATGTCTTTTTATCCAAGGGAAACATTATTCACATCTACTGTCCAATCCATTCAGCATTGGAAAGGTTTCTGTGATCTCCTCTCCTTCTTCTATACTCCAATGAAGAGTGGAGATATATCATCCTGGTAAATCTCTGCTCTCTCTCCAACATCAGCACATCCTTTTTAAGATAAACTTCGCAGTTCTCCAAATGAGGTCTCTCCCATGCCCCATCAACACCTCCCTACCCTCGAAACAAAGGCCAACATAGAATTTGCTTTCTTTTCCTGCCGATCCAACCTGGTGGTTACCCACTCACTATGTTTTCCTGAACGAGAACCCCCCAAGTCCCTTGACACTTGAAATAATTCCATGTAATTTCTGTAACAAATATGAAAGTTTTGGAAAGATTTGGGAATCCTATTTATAAACTGTAGGAATTAAGTTGTAATCGCCCAACCTGAACCTTCTGATT
The DNA here is from genome assembly GCF_036971445.1 of Narcine bancroftii. NCBI lineage: Eukaryota > Metazoa > Chordata > Chondrichthyes > Torpediniformes > Narcinidae > Narcine > Narcine bancroftii. The sequence continues at coordinate 157,618 of NW_027211929.1, forward strand.
CCTAAAATCAAGAAAATTTGTTAGATTTTATTTGATAGTTTTTTAGTAATTTTTTTATAAATACTTAGGGTGGTGAAGAAGGCTTTTAGTATGCTGGCCTTTATCAATCATTGCATGGAATATAGGAGTTGGGAGGTGATGTTGAGACTGTATAAGACGTTGGTGCGGCTTAATTTGGAGTTCTGTGTGCAGTTCTGGTCGCCTAATTATGGGAAGGATATAAACAGAGTGGAGAGAGTGCAGAGAAGGTTTACCAGAATGTTACCTGGGTTTAAGCATCTAGAGTATAGGGAGAGATTGGACAGATTAGGTCTTTATTCTTTGGAGCGTAGAAGGTCGAGAGGGAATTTGATAGAAGTATTTAAGATTATGAAAGGGATAGACAGAATGGATGTTGATAGACTATTTCCGTTAAGAGGAGGAAAGATTAAAACAAGAGGACATGAGTTAAGAATTAAGGGGCAGAGGTTTAGAGGTAATATGAAGGGGAACTTCTTTACTCAGAGAGTGGTAGCCGTGTGGAATGAGCTTCCAGGAGAAATAGTGGCGGCGGAGTCAATAGTATTATTTAAGAAAAGGTTGGACAGGTATATGGATGAGAAGAAGATGGAGGGTTATGGGCATTGTGCAGGGAGGTGGGACTAGAGAGGGGTGTTTGGTTCGGTGCGGAGTAGAAGGGCCTAACGGCCTGTTTACGTGCTGTAATTGTTATCTTATGTTATATGTTATGTTATCTTTCTTTTCTATTGGGTTGTTGGGTAGGGGGAATTTAAAAAATATACTATATATTAATTTTTCATTATCTTTGAATGACAAAATTTATGTAGGCATTTAATGCATGTGAAATTAATATTTTCAAAGAGAAGCTTAACATAACGTAATGCATTTTGCTTATTTTCAAGAGTTGCGGAGAGTGAGGAGGGTTTTCATGGACTACAAAAGGATTTGGACTGTTTGGATAGATGGCAGATGGAGTTTAATGTAGGTAAGTGTGAGGTGCTTTATTTTGGGAAGAATAACCAAGACGTATGCAGTGAAGGGGAGGGCATTGAGGAACAAAGGGATCTTGGAGGAATGGTTCAATAGACAATAGGAGTAGGAGTAGGCCTTTCGGCCTGTCGAGCCTTCAGTGACCGCCATTTTACAGATCATGGCTGATCACTACTATCATTACCCCTTTCCAGCCTTATCCCCATAACCCTTAACTCCTTTGCCCACTAGAGTCTTAGCTAACTCTCTTTTGAACATAATCAGCGAATCTGCCTCTACCACCCTCTGTGGCAGAGCATTCCACAGATTCACACTTCTCTGGGTAAAAAAATGTTTTCTCCTCTCTGTCCTAAAGGGCCTACCCTGTATTCTTAAACTATGCCCTCTGGTCCTTGTCTCCCCCATCATTGGGAATAAGTAATCCGACTTCACCCTGTCCATCCCCCTGATAATTTTGTTTATCTCAGTCATGTCCCCCCTCATCCTTCTAAACTCCATCGGATACAAGTCCAGTTTTTCTAGCCTTTCAGCATATGTCAACCCCGCCATCGCTGGAACTAACCTTGTAAATCTGCGCTGCACATCCTCTATAGCTAGTATGTCCTTCCTCAAAATTGGAGACCAGTACTGGACGCAATAGTCCAGGTCGGGTCTCACCAGGGCCCTGTACAACTGCAGAAGGGCGTCTCTGTTCCTATACTCCAATCCCCTCTTTATGAAAGCCAACATGCCATTTGCCTTCTTCACAGCTTTCTAAACCTGCATGTTAGCCTTCAGGGACGGGTGAACAAGTACACCCAGATCCATTTGCTCCTCCCCACTCCCGAGCTTGTCTCCATTTAAATAATACTCAGCTTTCCTATTATTGCCCCCAAAATGGATAACCTCACATTTGCTCACATTGAACGTCATCTTCCATTCAGCAGCCCACACCCCCAACCTGTCCAAGTCCCTCTGCATTTTCATGACATCCTCCTCACACCCCACACCGCCACCCAGTTTAGTGTCATCTGCAAATTTGCTCAAGTTATTAATAATCCCCTCATCCAAATCATTTACATAAATTACAAACAACTGAGGACCCAATACCGATCCCTGCGGCACTCCACTCGTCACATCCTGCCATCCTGAAAAGGACTGGCTTACTCCAACCCTTTGTTTCCTATTTCTTAACCAATTTCCTATCCATGTCAGCACCTTACCTCCAATTCCATGTTCCCTGATCTTGCCCACTAGTCTCCCGTGCGGTACCTTATCAAAGGCCTTCTGGAAGTCCAAATACACCACATCCACTGGCTCTCCCAAGTCCACCCTCTTTGTCACATCCTTGAAAAATTCCAGATGGTTAGTCAAGCATGACTTACCCTTAAGGAATCCATGCTGACTAGCCCTTATACTATTATTTCTGCCTAAGTGTTCTGCTATTACTCCTTTTATGATAGATTCCAATATCTTCCCCACCTCTGACGTCAGGCTGACCGGTCTATAATTTCCCGTTTTCTTCCTCCGTCCCTTCTTAAAAATCGGCACCACATCAGCCATTCTCCAATCCTCAGGGACCTCCCCCGAATCTATGGAACTTTGGAAAATGTCGACCAGTGCCTCCACAATTTCCATAGCAACTTCTTTAAGCACCCTGGGATGCAGCCCATCAGGCCCTGGGGTTTTATCAGCCCTCAGTCCCAACAATTTACTCACAACCTCCTGCTTCTAGATCCGGATATCCATTAGATCCCCTACTTCCCCAGGAAAGTTCCCCAAGTCTCTTGATACCGCATGACCACTACCCCCTAACTGACCATAACCTATATCCTCCTTGGTGAAGACCGATGCAAAGTATTTGTTAAATTCCTCAGCCATCTCCTTGTTTCCGGTAATAATTCCAGCCTTTTCCATTCTTAATGGACCAATTTTAGACCGAACCAATTTCTTCCTCTTCACATATTTAAAAAAGCTTTTGCTATCCTCCATTATATTATTTGCTAATTTCCTCTCATACTTCATTTTCCCCTCTCTTATGACTTTCTTAATTACCCTCTGATTCTCTTTGAAGGTTTCCCAATCCTCTAGCTTCCCACTCCACTTCGCTATCTTATACTTACTCCCTTTGGATTTGATATTGCACTTGATTTCATTAGTTAGCCACGACTGCCATTTGCATCTCCTAGAGCCTTTCTTCCACTTTGGAATAAATTTGTCCTGAATCCTGTGGAAAATGTCCAAAAGCACCTGCCATTTTTCCCGAGTTGTCCTCCCAGCTAGTGTATCTTTCCATTTTATTTTGGCTAGCTCCTCCCTCATAGCTGCATAATCCCCTTTATTTAACTGCAGTACAGATGCTTCCGACTTCCTTTCTTTTTCCCTTTCTAATTGCAGCTCAAAAATAACCATACCATGGTCACTATTCCCTAATGGCTCCCCTACATCGAGGTCACTTATTAACTCTGCGTCGCTGCACAGCACCAAGTCCAGAATCGACTTCCCCCTGGTAGGTTCCTCCACTAGCTGCTCCAAGAAAGTATCTCGTATTGGGTAGGACACGTAACACCAGCATCGTATAATTCAAAAGCAAGAGGAGTAGCTATATTAATTAGTAAAAATGTGCCATTTAAAATAGAAGAGGAAATAATAGATCCAGCAGGGAGATATGTAATGATAAAATGTCAGATATATTCGGAGTTTTCGAATCTACTCAATGTATATTCACCTAACGAAGAAGATCAAAATTTTATGCAAGATATTTTTTTGAAGGTAGCAGATACGCAAGGGAACATATTAATAGGAGGGGATTTCAACCTGAATTTGGATTCAAATATGGATAAAACTGGGAAAAAAATTAACAGAAAGAACAAAGTAACCAAATTTATAATTAAATCAATGGAAGAAAGTATCTCGTAGACATTCAATAAACTCACTCTCTTGTGTTCCTGCCCCCGTCTGATTATCCCAGTCCACCTTCATGTTGAAGTCCCCCATAACTACCTTATTGCTACCACTTTGACATGCCACTCTTAATTCCTGATTTATACTGCTACCGATATCTGAGCTACTTTTCGGAGGCCTGTAAATGACCCCCATTATGGTCCTCATGCCTTTACAATTTCTTAATTCTATCCAAACAGACTCTACCCACCTGTTTCAATGTCTTTCCTTTCAAACGCCTGAATTTCATTTCTTACCAACAGAGCTACCTCACCCCCTCTTCCCAACTTTCTGTCTTTTCTATAGGACGTGTACCCGGGAACATTGATTTCCCAATCCTGCCCTTCCCGCAGCCATGTCTCTGTAACTCCGACATCTCCTGTCCAAGCTGCAGATTGCAAGGGCTGTAAAGTGCTGCCACCGCCTGTTCACACCGAGTACTGCATGCATGAAGCGAGAGAGAGAGAGAGAGAGAGAGAGAGAAAGATCTAGGTATAATACCACCACCTGGTGTCCAGACTCGCGAACTACAGGATACATGATTTTTATTTTTCATGGGAGTGTTGGAGTATGAGAGGAGACTTGATTAAGGTTAACAAAATAGAGCAAGATGGATAATATGGAGCTCCAATGAACAGGGAGGTCTCACCTGTGAAGGAGCAAGTGTGAGATCTCCCAGTTCATTCTTGCTCGGGCAGTGGTGGCCAATTGCAAGACACCTCCATTTAGGGGAAGAGAATATGCTGTTTCAGGTCATGGGTTTGAAACGGTTTCCCCAGTTGTGCCATTCAGACTCAAGAGAGCAGATGCTTGCAGACAGGAAGGAAACCTAGTTTTATTGTGGAGAATTGCTTGTTTTTTGGGGTGAAGGTTGTTTGTGGTCTGAGATTCCTAAATACTTTACAATGGAAGCAGCACTTTTCCTTGTGCCTGATTGCTACATAGCGGGTAAAATGTCTCAAATCTATCGCTCAGCCAGGACTTTGGGTCATTGATTTGGAGAGAGAGTGATGGCTTGGCAATATTTATAGCATGGTGAGTCCAAAGCTCTCAAAGTGACAGTGTGGAAGGAGTTTGTCTGTTGTTTGTGTTTTCTGCCACCCTTGAGAACTTAAAAAGTGTCCGTGAATTGTGGTATTGGTGAGACACAAGCTTGTTTTGCCCTCTTTTTGTTCTGTATGTCTATAAAGTTTCAGTTTAGGGATAAAATGTCCAGACACTGTTCTGTTCAAAAGTCTAGTAACCAAATCAGATTCTCCCGAGTTCTTGTCATGGATATGCATCAAGAAGCCTGTTTTGCAGCAGTCGTGTTGCATTAGAGGTGCACATACAATTTTCAAAAATAATGAGTTTGAAACCAGAAAAAGATCAGGTCGTGCCCAAAGGTTCATCCGTGCAGTTGAATTGAATTGATGCACCCAGGACCAGAATGTGCACTTCCACCCCATGGTCTTGAGCTTCCAAATCGCCAATGAACTTACGGTCCCCTTGAGCTGTGGAGTGTGGGAGGAAATCCACACGGACACCGAGAGGATGTAGAAACTTCTTGCAGTCAGTGCTGACTTGATCCTGGGGTGACTCGTGCTGGAGAGGTGGGACTACTGACCTGCCTTCACCTTGTGATGGCTGATTTTTGTCTGTTGGTGGATGGACGTCTGACATGATATTCCCTTGGCCTTGAGGGAAAGAAGAGTAGAAATTGCAAGGGCTCTGACAGAAATATTTAAAACCTGTTTATCCACGGGTGAGGTGCCAGAGGAATGGATGTAATCTTATGTTCCTTTGTTTAAAAACGGCTTCAAAAGCCAACCAGGTGAGGCTGACAGTGATAGGTTAATTATTGGAGGGTAATCAGAGAGTACCTCGAAAAGAATCTGTTCAAATAGCTGGCCTTGAGCAACCATAGCATCAAATACAGAAGTCGGGCAGTGAGGTTGAGACTAGACAAGGTATTGGTGAGGCCCTGTTGAGAGTACTGTGTGCAGTTCTGGTCACCAAATGAGAGGAAAGCTATCAATAAAGTAGAGAGGGTGCATAGAAGATTTACGTCAATGTTACCTGGATATCAGCAACTAGATTACAAAGAAAGATTGAGCAAATGAAGTCTTTATTCTTTGGATTGTAGATGGTTGAGAGGGGATTTGATCGAAGTCTTTAAAATTACTTGGAGGATAGAACGAGTTGATGTGGATAGACTTTTTTCATTGCGGGGAGCAGGGATTGAAACAGGAGGTAAAAGTTTGGAAGTAACATGAGGGGGAACTTCTTTACTCAGAGTGGTGGCTGAGTGGAGTGAGCTTCCGGGAAAAGTAGTGGCGGCAGGGTCCATTTTGTCATTTCAGGGAAAATTGGAGGGGAGCGGAATGCTGAGAGGTGGTACGAGAGGAAAGTATTTAGTTCAGTGCAGACAAGAAGGGCCAAATGACCTGTTTCTGTGCTGTAATTGTTATAGGGTTAAAATGTGTGGCAGTAACTTGGAAGTCCGATGCGTATTTGGGAATGGGTCGATGGCCACACTGAAATAGGCCGTTGTATCCCACTTGAAATAATTACATTGAATTCACGGAACAAATTTGAATTTCTCTTTTGAAGATTTGGGATGTGTATTTACCAATTGTAGGAATTAAGTTGTTATCACCCAACACGAACTTTCTGACTCCTAAACCCAAGAAAAGCAAGATTTTATTTGAGAGTTTTGCTCAATTTTTATGAATACTATCTAGATGTTTCCTCTCTTTATTGTTTTCTATTGGGCAGCTGTGGGAGGGGTTACTTTTTAAATCACTATGCATTAATTTTATCTTATTTTCAAATAAGAAATTTAAGTTTTTTAATGCATATGTTAAATTAAATGTAAAAATGTTACAAATAAGATAAATGAAGAATTGTTTCAGGAACTGGCGATCTTCCACGAGTGCCGTGAACCCCAGGCAGCAGGAATGTGTGAACGAAACACAAAACTGGCCAGAACAACTGAGGAAACACGGCTAAAAGTGCCCAAAAAGGTGCTGATGCCATCTTGATTTTAACGCAGGTGACACCGAGGAATGCGTTGGGGCAGAGATGGTCTATGGACAGCCAATACAGATGCCTTGGGGAACAAAGCCCGCACCACCAGTAGGGATGGATAATGGTGGGTAATGAATAAGCAAATATTAGAGACACTGATAGAGAGCGACACACATACCCAGACAGACACACACACACACACACACACACAGAAACACACACAGGCAGAGACAGAGAGAGACTCTGACAGCGAGAGAGAGACAGAGAGACACACACAGACAGTGACACACACAGAGACACAGAGAGAGAAAGACACACAAACAGACAGAGAGAGAGAGAGACAGAGAGAGAGAGAGAGACACACACACACAGACCCACACAGAGAGAGACACAGACAGAGAGAGAGAGATAGACAGAGAGAGAGACACGGACAGAGAGACACGGACAGAGAGACACGGACAGAGAGACACAGACACACAGAGAGACACAGACACACACACACACAGACACAGAGAGAGACACAGACATAGAGAGACACACACACCCAGACACAGAGACAGATACAGAGACACAGACAGAGAGAGACACACACACATACCCGGACAGACAGACACACTCACACACAGACACAGAGAGACAGATATATAGACACAGAGAGACAGATATACAGACACAGACACACAGAGAGACACATACAGACAGAGAGAGAGACACTGACAGCGAGAGAGAGAGACACACAGACAGAGAGAGAGACACACAGACAGAGAGAGAGACACACAGACAGAGAGAGAGACACACAGACAGAGAGAGAGACACACACACAGAGACAGAGTCAGACACAGATACAGAGACACAGACAGAGAGAGACACACACACAGAGACAGAGTCAGACACAGATACAGAGACACAGACAGAGAGAGACACACACACACATACCCAGACAGACAGACACACTCACACACAGACAGAGAGAGACACACACACATACCCAGACAGACAGACACACTCACACACAGACACAGAGAGACACACACACACATACCCAGACAGACAGACACACTCACACACAGACACAGAGAGACAGATATATAGACACAGAGAGACAGATATACAGACACAGACACACAGAGAGACACATACAGACAGAGAGAGAGACACTGACAGCGAGAGAGAGACAGAGAGGGAGAGACACAGACAGAGAGAGACACAGCGAGAGAGTCACAGACATACACACAGAGACACACACAGACAGACACACACAGACAGAGAGAGACACACAGACACAGAGACACACACAGAGAGACACAGAGTGACACAAAGAGAGAACAGACAGAGAGAGAGACACAGACAGAGAGAGAGACACAGACAGAGAGAGAGACACAGACAGAGAGAGAGACACAGAGAGATAGAGACACACACAGACTGACAGAGAGAGACCCCTTGGTTGTGCACTTAACTCCCTCATCTCTCCTGGCAGGATCTCATCACCTTTCCTACCCGTGGACCATGACATCTGTCTGCTCATCCTCCTTCCTGAGAATGGTGTGAACTCTACCCTAGAAACCCCACAGCAAAGAAAAGGGACCCTTCGGCCCTTCTCGTCCATGGTGAAATATCATTCTGCCAGTCTCATCGACCTGCACCCAGTCCCTAACCCTCCTGACTTCCCACATCCATGGATCTCTGCAATTGATTCTTAAAACGTAAGAGTTTGAATGTTAAATGGCAGACCATTGAGGAGTGTTGTCAAACAAAGGGATTGAGGAACTGTGGTACAGAACTGCCCGAAAGTGGAGTCCCTTGTAGAGATGGGGGGGTGGGGGGGAGTGAAGAAAGCTTCTGGTATTTTGGCCTTCAGAAATGAGAGGATTGAGTGCAGGAGTTGGGAGGCCACGAGGAAGTTGGACGAGGCATGGGTGAGGCCAACTTGGGAACGTTGTGTGCCGTTTGGGTGGCCGGAGGAGAGGAAGGATAGGAATGAGACAGCGCGTCGAGGAGAGGGACAAGAAGGTGGTCTGGCTTTCGGGGTTTGAGTTCCAGGGGAAGGTTGGACAGGCTGGGACTTTATTCCCTGGAGCGTAGAAGATTGAGGAAGATTTGAAAATTGTGAGGGGGGGGCGGATCGTGTCCATGGGGACAGGCTGTTTCCAAGGAGAGTGGGAGAGATTCAAAGAGGAGGACATGGATTGAGATTGAAGGGGGATTTTCTTCCCTCAGAGGGGGGTGGGAGCGTGGAATGAGCTTTGGGCCAAGGTGGTGGAGGTGGGATGGACTGGAATCTTGGGGGGGAATGTGGGGCAGGTCCTGGTGTGGAAATGTGCAGCCTGAAGGGGAGATGGACTGGAGGCCCGAGGCAGCTCTCGGACCCTTCCCCAGTGGGACGAGGTTCTCAGGAGAGAGGGGGCTCCAAAGGGCTGGACCTCGAGCCCTGGGGCTCCATCCAGGGGCTCGGGGTGGTGGAGAGGAGATCCCGTGGAGGGGTGGATCAAGCTCTCGCGAGAGCAACCCCTGATGGCTGCCATGTTGTTGATCTTTCCCGCCTTTGGAGGAGTTGGTCGCGAGCGGGAGGGGGAGAGAGGTTCGTTTCGGTTCCTCACGGGCGGGAATCGGGGCATTTTGGGAGCGAGACCAGGGAGGACGGAGATTCCACGGGTCGCCCTTTGGGTCTGGAGCGGCCGGAGCTCGGAGGGGAACGGGCAGGGGGATGGTTGTGAGGTGGGGCCGGGGTACCGTGAGGGAGTTTGGGTCGGGGTGGCTTTAGGGTGTGTGGTAGTCGGGGACCCATGAGGCTGAAGGGGGGGGGGTCGGGGTCCGTGAGGCTGTGGGGGGGAGGGGGATCCGCGTGGCTGAGGGGGATCGGGGACCTGCGAGGCTGAGGAGGGTCGCCGACCACGAGGTTGAGGGGGGTCGTAGCCCGCTAGGCTCAGGGGCGTAACGTCCCGCGAGGTTGAGGGGGGTCGGGGCCCGCGAGGCTGAGGGGGGAACGCTCCAACGAAGCTGAGGGGTGTCGGGGCCCGCGAGGCAGAGGGGGCTCGGGGCCCGCGAGGCAGAGGGGGGAGAGGGACGGGGACCCAGAAGGGTGAGGGGTTCGGGGACCCGGAAGGGTGAGGGGGTCGGGGACCCAGAAGGGTGAGGGGGTCGGGGACACAGAAGGGTGAGGGGGGTCGAGGACCCAGAAGGGTGAGGGGGGTCGAGGACCCAGAAGGGTGAGGGGGACCCGCCAGAGGGGTGTGGGAGATTTGCCAGAGGAGTAAGGGACACGCAAGGCTGTGGGGGCCAGGGATCCTGCGAGGCTGAGGGGGACGTGTATCCAGAAGGTTGAGGGACACGCAAGGCTGAGGTACTCGTGGAACCAGAAGGGTGAGGGGAATGAGGACCCAGAAGGGTAATGGTGATCAGGACACAGAAGGGTGAGGGTGATCAGGACCCAGAAGGTTGAGGGTGATCAGGACCCAGAAGGGTGAGGGTGATCAGGACCCAGAAGGGTGAGGGTGATCAGGACCCAGAAGGGTGAGGGTGATCAGGCCCCAGAAGGGTGAGGGTGATCAGGACCCAGAAAGGTGAGGGGGGACGGGGACCCAAAAAGCTGAGGGGGGACAGGGACCCAGAAGGCTGAGGGGGAAACGGGGACCCAGAAGGCTGAGGGGGAAACGGGGACCCAGAAGGCTAAGGGGGGACGGGGACGGGGACCCAGAAGGCTGAGGGGGGGACGGGGATGGGGACCCAGAAGGCTGAGGGGGTCGGGGATGGGGACCCAGAAGACAGAGGGGGGACGGGGACCCAGAAGGTTGAGGGGGGGACAGGGACGGGGACCCAGAATGATGAAGTGAGTCGGGGACGAGGACCCAGAAGTCTGAGGGGGGACGGGGACCCAGAAGGCTGAGGGGGGACGGGGACGGGGACCCAGAAGGCTGAGGGGGGACGGGGACCGAGAAGGCTGAGGGGGGACGGGGACGGGGACCCAGAAGGCTGAGGGGGGACGGGGACGGTGACCCAGAGGGCTGAGTGGGGACGTGGACGGGGACCCAGAAGGCTGAGGGGGAACGGGGACGGGGACCCAGAAGGCTGAGGGGGGATGGGGACGGGGACGGGGACCCAGAAGGCTTAGGGGGGACGGGGACGGTGACCCAGAGGGCTGAGTGGGGACGTGGACGGGGACCCAGAAGGCTGAGGGGGAACGGGGACCCAGAAGGATGAGGGGGGAAGGGGACGGGAACCCACAAGGCTGATGGGGGACGGGGACCCAGAAGGCTGAGGGGGGAAGGGGACCCAGAAGGCTGAGGGGGGGAAGGGGACCCAGAAGGCTGAGGGCACGGGGTCCCAGAAGGCTGAGGGGGGACAGGGACCCAGAAGGCTGAGGGGGGACGGGGACCCAGAAGGCTGAGGGGGGACAGGGACCCAGAAGGCTGAGGGGGGACGGGGACCCAGAAGGCTGAGGGGAGAAGGGGACCCAGAAGACTGAGGGCACGGGGACCCAGAAGGCTGAGGGGAGACGGGGATCCAGAAGGCTGAGAGGGGACTGGGACCCAGAAGGCTGAGGGGGGAAGGGGACGGGAACCCAGAAGGTTGAGGAGGTACGGTGACCCTGAAGGCTGAGGGGGACGGGGATGGGGACCCAGAAGGCTGAGGGGGGGAGGGGACGGGGACCCAGAAGGTTGAGGAGGTATGGTGACCCAGAGGGCGGAGGGGGGACCGGGACGTGGACCCAGAAGGCTGAGGGCACCTGCGAGGCTGAAGGTGGGGGTGGGAACCCGGTTGCTTTGGGGGATCCGTATGGTTGAGGGGATCGGAGAACTGCGAGTGTGAGGGGGACCCGTGAGGTTGAGGGAGTCCCGGCCCCATGGATGGGAATGAGCAGGAAGGGGTGCTGCTCAGTGGGACGAGAATATCAGTTCACCACAGACTGTAAACTTTCAGTTCTGTAATGAGACGTCATTAACTATGACACCGACAGCCCAACCCTCTTTCTCCCAGTTTCACTGCAGACATTGGAAGACGGTCCTCTTTAAAATAATTCAAATACCCCTGGGCGCGGACCCGCCGAAGCCACAAATTAGAATCTGCATCTCAGATGGTGAAGTCTTCAGATTTTTCTTTAAAATATTGTTTACATTGTAAAACCATTTGGAAAGTGTATTAACATATATTGCAATGTTCAATTCAAAAGGAAAAACTAGCACTAAGCAAGGTTAAAAAAAAACACACAGGAATCAAGTGCCATCATCTTGGAGATGGATTTCACAGTGACTAAGGACAAGATTTGTTCTTGTCTCTACCTGTGCACACACGAGGATGAGAGCAGTGTTTGAGATGCTCTAGCCAGAAAGAATTCCGATCCATATTCCCACGGTTTTATTCCTCGTATTTCAGATTGAAATAGCAGAGAATGAGAATCCAGGCAAAAGGACAGACCCCAGACCAAGCAACAATTTGAGCAGAAGGATTTAGTTCCACCGGTAGAGAGAGAGAGAGAGTGGAAGGATACTGTCAGAATGCCCATAGGATTTAACCTGTTTAAAAGCAGGTGGCACAAATCTGTGCAGAGGGGCACAATTTAAAGGCGATTGCAGATGTTTGATTGGGAAGCTGCAGGAATTGAGCCCATCAGAATGAAGTAAATGCAATATCCAGAGAGAGAAACCTTGGGCTTTTCTCTGGAGTGATGCAGGAAGCTCATAGAGTGTTGGATTTCAGGCAGAGCTTGGTGGAGGAGCAGGCAGTGCTGAGGAAACACAAGGCTGCTGAAGGACTTGTAGAAAGAGAACGTGCAGAAGGCTGCGGGTGCCTGGAGTGCATGGCCGGGCAGGATGGTGTGGTCTGGAATAATAGGGACCTTTAACATTTAGACAGGCACATTGATGCAAGAAAAATAGTGGGTTTACGGGTGTGAGGGGTGAAAGGTTCAGTTTGTAGTAGGTTTGATCAGTTGTCTTGTGACACCAATACCCCTGAGCAAAAATCTCTACAAAAGTATGGACACCGCCCAGGACATCTCAGGTAAAAACCCGCCACATTTGAGAACATTTGCAGGGAACGCTGCTGTCAGAGAGCAGCAGCAATCAAGGATCCACATCACCCGCTCTGTTCGCACTGCTCCCATCAGGAAAGAGGTATAGCCAGGTTCGGGAACAGCAGCTACCCCTTCATCACGAGACTCAACACACATTCAGGGACTCATTTAAAGACTCTCCCTTTTGCACTTTGAATTTTTTCTCTCTCTATTGCAGTTTGTTTTCATATCCACATTTTCAGAGATTACAAGTAGATGAGTCCAGTTGGGGAAACTTGGTTTTGGTCTATATAATGGTTACATTCATCCCCTTTTATTGTTCATTTATATTAGTGTCTGGGCCCCTATGTGGTCCAGGTACAGCTGACATACCTTTACTAAAGGGTCACGTTTATGTGATTTTTTTTTCCCGTAGGTAACAGCAGTTCATTTCCACAGCCCAGCGTACTATCGGACATCCAGTTGATCGTGATACATCTTTTCACGAAGGCCAGTGCTATTTTTATAAATGAGATTAGATATTTGGTCAAGTTGTCGCTTGTTTCCATGAAGATATTGCTCCAGGTCTCACGTGGAGGCCACTCCTGTGATCGTGGTTAATTTTTCTGTGCTTTCTTGCCAAAATGGCCTCACTTTCACGCACGACCACGTAGAAAAGTTTAATGAAGCTCATCATCCCATTGGTCTTCATTTTGGTTGAAGCACAGCATGCAGATTTTACAAAGCAGTCTGAAACCCTTTTTCCACGGGAATCCCAGTTCATTGGCCATGCAGTGTCTCAGGTTAGGAAGCCCTTGGTGCCATTTCCACTGGGACACAAGATTGCTTTTCCACTGAACACAACTCATCCCCGGGGAGCGGAGTGTTCTGCCTTCGACTGGAAACAGGTGATTCTCTGCTGTCTCTCTTTCACTGGTTTTACCATCAGGCCGACGTCGGCAAACGCCGAGGATATGAGTAGGGTTAGAGGTGGCGTGAAATGACATCGTTTGACACTGGCATTTGGACAGTGTCCCTTTTCCACTGGACCCTGTCCCAGTAAATTCCTGGAATTGGCCATGAGGGGCTGTACTTTTGAAGTTGAAACACTTTGCAGAGCAAAGTCTTGGAATTTAATTTCTTCAACTATGTACGCTATTCTGGCGCTCCATCCTGTAGGATGTAGATGGTTCCTTTCATAGCACCTGAATCAATTCCTGACTAATCACAGAGCACTTCTGGTGTAGGGATTGCTTCAAGTGGAATTTGAGTTTGAGAGCATTTTGAAAACCACAGGTCTAAGTTATAGGGAAAGGTTAAGCAAAATTTTTATTCTGCGGAGCATAAAAGGTTGAGGTTGGATTGGGTTGAGGTATTTAAAATTATTGGGGTATAGATTTGACGTGGGTTGAGAGAAAGGGGCAGAAGTTTCGAGGAAATGTGAGGGGGGGACTTTCACTCAGAGTGGTGGGTGTGTGGAATGGACTTGCAGATGAAGTGGAGGAGGCAGGCTCAATATTAGCTCTTAAGGAAAAGTTGGATATGTATTTGGACAGGAAAGGAATGGAGGGTCAAGGGGCGAGTGTAGGTCAATGGGATTAGGTAGGACAAAGTGTTCGGCGTGGACTCGAAGGGCAAAGTTGGCCTATTTCGATGCTGTAATAGTTAAAGAGGTAAAACGTGTATGTGAACATTTTGGGTCCAGTGACCATAGATTAGTTTCCAATCAATTATGGATAAGAGTGGGGTCTGCTGCAACAGCACCACTCAATCAATGCACCGGACACAGTTAATCAGGAAAGATGTTTATTCAGACTTGTTCCTCTCTTAGGTCTCTTGCCCACGACCTTACCAGAGAGAGGGGGATCTTTTTCTCTTCTATCCATCAGTGACTGGTGTCATCCTCTGTTCTGCTAATATTTCAAAACAGCACTGAGCCCACGTTAAATGTTCCACTTGAAACTCAAACATGTTACAGACTAAACCAAGCCAGTCATCTTTGCTAAAATTAATGATGAGGGAGAAAATGAAGGGAATAGAAAGCAAGGGAGTAACAGGGAGAGGATGCAGAAAATAATGCAGGCTGAATGAGAGGGGAAAGAAATCAGGCTTCAGATGATTAAGGAAGACGAGGCGAAAGAAGGAGACCCTAGGACACTGCCACCCTATGTTGAGAATGAGGACTCAAAAGATTCCTTGTGGGCAAGGCTATCTGCATGTGCTTCCCAGCAGCCACCGTGACCAGTCCTGCATCTCACTTGATTCAATAAAAGGTGGTTTCAGACTTGGCTCTGACGTAAACAATTTGCTCATTTTCAAACCAACTTTCCTCCCTCCGTCATTGACGGCCGTGACACTGTGCACGAGTGAGGAAGATGGGGTGAAAGATCTTGAACTGAAAGTTACCTGCAGTAATTGGAAAGCTGCCTTCCAGAGAGCTTCAATCATGTCAATGTTTCACCAGTTGTTGGACTTTACCAGCGATGAAACAGCGTCCCACTCCCACAGTGTTTCCTGTTACTAACTTGGACAGGAGTAAAAAAATGATTCACACAAAGAATTATAAACCAGGGGAAAGATATACTCTGAAAACAACAAGAAATGTTGTTCATATCCCACTGTGCTCCCGATAGAAGTCAAAATCCAATGGGCTTTATGAACTAAAACACAAATGGAACTTACCCAAGATTATTCCCCCACCCCCCGTCCTATTAAATGTTGAATCCTGTTGTGTGAAGAAGGAGTTGCCTGGAACGTTAGCCCATCCCAGAAAGCTCACCAGACTTGGACTGCAGATCAACACTTAAGGATGACCAGCCGCAGCTTAATTTAATGCAATGCTTATTCCCCCCCCCCCCCCCCAGCAAAAATCTTCAGCATTGCTTCATTGAAACTGGTCTAATTCCAAATAAGATCAGCAATGTCTTTTGGACCGAGTACAAAAGAGAGAGAGCTGAGGTACCTTCGAAACCCAGAACCAAATACATGCAACATTCAGTGGCAGCTCTCCTTGCATCTAATCAAGCACTTTTGAGCCACTATGAACTGTTCCCCAAGAGAATTCATCCAACCATCCATGAGTGCATTCCTGTCAACTCGAAAGCCGAGAGGGGATTTGGTAGAGTATTTAAAATTACAAGAAGGATGGATAGAGTTGATGTGGATAGGCAATCCATTGCAAGTGGGAGAGATTGAAACAAGAGGTCTTGAGTTAAGAGGCAAAAGTTTTGAAGTAACGTGAGGGGGAACTTCTTGACTCAATGGTGGCTGAGTGGAGTGAGCTTCCGGGAGAAATAGTGAAAGCAGGGTCCATTTTGTCATTTAAGAGAAAATTGGAGGGGTGGGGAATGCAGAGAGGTGGTACTGGAGGAGAGTATTTAGTTCAGAGCAGACGAGAAGGGCCAAATGACCTGTTTCTGTGCTGTAATTGTTCTAGGGGTAAAATGTGTGGCAGTAACTTGGAAGCTCAACATGAACCTTCCGACTCCTAAAATCAAGAAATTTAAGATGTTAGATTTTATTTGAAAGGTTTGGTAAATTTTTAAAAATACTATCCAGATGTTTTTTTCTTTTTTTCTTTACATCAGGAAAAATTAAATTAAATGGTTCTTGCAGTCAAGAGCAAGAGAATTCCTCCAATCCAGCCCTTGCCCACAAACACCCCCCCCCCCCCCCCCATTCTGGGATCAACCCATCAGCAGCGTCCACTTCAGAGACAAACCTCAGGCACAAACATCCCAAAACCATCATCCCAAGACAAGGGGTTAATTTTTTTTAATCACTATGCATTCATTTGATGTTATTTCAAATAAAAAATTAGTTTTTAATGCATATGTGAAATTAAATAATTTAAAAAAAATAAGATGAATGAAGAATTATTTCAGGAATTATCAATCATCCACTACTCCCATTAACCCCAGACACCAGTACTGTATGAAAAACTAAACTGGCCAGATTGACTGAGTAAACACAGCTAAAATTGGCCAAAAGGTGCTGATTCCATCATTGATTTAAATGCAAGAGACACTGAGGACTGCATTGGGACAGAGATGGTCCATGGACAGCCAATACGGATGCCTTGGGGAACAAAGCCCGCACTGCCAGTTGGGATGAATTAGATTATGACATAAGCAAATATTAGATACCCCCCCCCCCCCCACAGCCTTGATTTTCATTTTTTATATTGATAGAGAGATCCCAGACATCACCAAAAGTACCGAGACCCCACCGCATGTTATCAGTTAAAGGCAACGTATTCCTCTCTAATGGAACTTTTACCACCTCTATTACAGGAAACATCCTCCCTGCCTCATTTGCCATTGGAACGTTAGGCCCGCTTGTCGTCACAAGGCCAGAAAACGCTTGAGTCAGAATACTGATCATCGTTTGAGGAGTGACGAAGGAATTTGTGAGCACGATAAGAATCCTGTTTCACTCTGGTCTGAGATTGGATGGTGAGTCCTCAGCTACACATCCCTGCAACACACTCTCCTTCGCCAACAACTGCCTCACACTCCTATTCACCCCACCAGCTCTGTGCATTCCCCCTCATTCACCTGCGATTTTCCCCCCCACAAACCCCTGTTAACCTGCCACCTCCACTGAAGAGTGGGTGAACACACAAACCCCTTACAGACGGGGCCAGATTTGATCCAGAGTCATTGACTTAACAGGACCATAACACCACCTGTGGCATAAATATTCCCAAACCAATGCTCTAGGGCACTGGGAGAGCAAACAGCTCAAATTCTGCATTTGAGAAGTTTGAACTGCTGCACAACCATCAGGATCAAAGAAAACCCTAGTTTGCTTAGTTTTCAGCTGTCATAGACCACAAAAGGCTTCCAAACCAAAATTCAAAAGACAAGCCCCACAAACAAACAAATCTCTCATAAAGCTCTAACACTCCCCTATCTAGAGGTATCATCTCCTCAAACATCTCAATGCCACAGGTGAGAAAACTGTTTTAACTCCCACTCCAAATTAAAAAGGTGCTATTCCCTTAATTGCAGCTCTCTTGAAGGGCGGAGATGGGCCTTGTTTAAAGGGCCAGCCACAATTTACTGAGATATTTCACACCTGAATTAATTGTCCTCCTGATTCCAGCTCAGGGTTTAAAACAGGAGAGTTTCCCCACTCTAGTCACTTGCAGGTTTCAGGCAGAGATGAGGTGATGCTGCCATCAGAGGAAGGTAGGAAGCCTGGTTTTACTGTGGCTGCTTTTTCTGGGGTGGTTCTTTGAGTTGTTGGGGTGAAAGGAATCCGGTGTTTGTGGGTAGTTTGCAAACTGGTGTTCCATGTGGTTCGTGGGTATTGAGCCAGAGAAATGTGTTGCTTTAATGTGTGTGGTTTACGGTGCCTGCAACTTTAGCTCTTGTCTTGGGATGATGGTTTTGGGATGTTTGTGCCTGAGGTTTGGCTCTGAAGTTGTCGGACTCTGGCTTTCCCTTACTCTTAATTTAGTCTGTATGTGGTCTGAGTCCAGCGTGTTCTTTGAATGAAGTGATAGGAGAAGGTATTCGGTTCAACAGTCAATTTATTACACAGCACAAGAATAAAACTTAACAGAGCTCTGGGTCAGTCGTTAGTTCATAGGTCACCTGCACAGTGAGCTATTCCCCAAGACTGACCCCTATTGTCCAGTTGGCTCAGTTTATATAGATCAACCTTATCATACAGAACAAAAGTTGGCTTCCTTTGCTAGATCTTTTTGCATAAGGGTTATCACAAGTCATCTCCTGTTTTGCAGATATCTGGGGTGTAGCGCTCCCATCTTAATCCTCCAGGCCAGACTATCCTGTTGTTTTGATCAGAAATTAATTCATCACCAGATATTTCTAATCACCTTTCTGTTCCTGTCTGGCCAATTTCTGCTGTTCTCTTTAACACCTCCTCATGCCTTAATCTTCCTCCTAGACTGGTTTTCCATTCCCTTGGTTTCTTGCAGGCCATTCTTTGTTCTGGTCTGGCCTGTGTCTCCTGTGCTACTCACCACCTCCTTCAGTTGGAGCTTTCCTCCTAAATCGTTTTATGAATTTCCTCTCCCTGTATTTGGGAGCAGACAATTTTGCTCAGCCAACTTCGCTCCATGCTGTGATTGCCACTTAATCACATTCCTCTTTTTCCCTGAACCATGCAGTACATATCAACTTATTAATTAATCATTTCTTTCATAATGTTTTAACCCCTAGATTCCAACAAAGTGTAGGCTGCTGATGGTTTGATCCCAGAATTGGGGTGGGGAGGGGGGCGGTGGTGTTATTTGTGGGCAAGGGCTGGTTTGGAGGCTGCGGGGAATTCTTTTGCTCTTGACTGTAAGAAGCATTTCATTTAATTTTTACTGATGTAACCATCTTACCTTACGTGTGTGTAATATTGCACTATGTTACAGGACAGTCAGTCGAATTTTGATCTTGGCATGTTTAACAGAAAATGACAGTGACCCAGGTTCAAATCTGTCCCTTGTGTCAGGATTTTCCCCCCATCACCTTTTACAAAATGGCAAGGTGAACAGGGGCATTTGTGTGGGTCAGGGTTTTTTTTTAAATTAATTTTTAAGAGTTAGTTATATTCTTGTTAATTTTACAAGAATATAATTCAAATCCCGATACATGTGGCTGATTAATACAAATTGAGATCTACCCAGACCCACCCTCTCCACATCCCATATGAGGGACCAGAGATCTTTAACAGATGTTTTATTTAACCATAATATTGTGAATATTTCAAAACTTCACTTCAACCCACCTTTCGGAAATGTGGGCTCCAAAGATAGAATGTTCATCTCGTGAACGATACATTATTTTCCTGTGGTGAACAGTTCCGAACCTCAGCCAGTTTGCAAGATATGGCCACGCACTTTCTAGCTGTACAATTTGCAGCAATTTAAACCTGGTAAATATTCAGTTTTAATTTAAATTTAATTCCTTAACATCTCTTTCTCATGGATCCTGTGGGAATTTTTAAAAAAATACTTATTTCAACCAAGCTGCCCAACTTTGGGACATTGCCAAGTCAAATGCAGAAAAGTACAAATGACTTGTTAACATTTGAAACAAATCCGATTCCATGTATTTTCTTTTGAGGTGTCTGGTGAATAAAATTGTATTGAACCAGTCTATCTCATTTATAACGATCAGTCCATTTTCTATGTTCAAATCTCCATCCCATCTTTGCCTCAGTTTATGAATTCCTAATTTCTCAGCTTTTGCAGTCATTTCTACATTACTGAATAAATTTATATTCCCATGACCTGTTTCAGATGGTCAGGGCTTGTTATGACCTGTTACTGTTCTATCTGCCACTGTATTTTACATTTTGCATATCCTCTTCCTAAAGACAAGGAAAGGACTTCTTGTTGGTCATCTAATCTCATGTACCAGTTAGGGTTAGGGAACACAAAAAAATCAACAGGAGTCTGGAAGAGTTGCTCACAGTTCTTGTTAGTAATCATTCTCTGCCTGCCTGATTTCTGGTTTCCAATTTACCCAAATGTCTGAATTTCATAGCAGTCTTAAATTCTTCACTTCAAAGCAGAAACAATACCATTCAGGGTCTGAGTGGTGCTGGGGGCTTATTGCAGCCTTTGGATCAGGTCTAAAAATTTGCACCATTGTTTTGAAGATCAGGCAGGCATTTGGATATGTATGGCTCAGTAGAGGAGGTGAGAATTGATCCCTGTCTGGAATGTGCTTTTTAACTCTCTTTCCCAGCTTTCTGGCAAAGTCTGTGTGATGGTTTCTTCATCATAATTCCCAGAAGAAGATATTCTACAGCTAATATTCCACACACTTCACCAAATGAGGCTAGTTGTGGGAAAAAGAAGTTCCTGTCTGTGTGGATGGACAGTTTAAGGGTGAAAAAATGACCTGATGTCCACATATAGTAACTCAACCAAATTCTGTAAGGACATAAATGCTGGAGAAGCTCATCTGATCAAGCAGTGAACCTTTATAGAGTACAGATACTCATAGCCCTGTTAAAAGGCACAAGCCTGAAACACTGGTTGTGTATCTTTTTTTAAACTTTATTTATGAACATATAAAATACATAGTAAACAAAATAAACCAACCTCCCAAAAAAAACTATATTCCATCCCCCCTCCCCATAATTACCCCCCCCCAAACTCCCTCGACTGAGGGAGAGAAAAATCATATCAATTCGTTGCGGCAGAATGAAAACACCAAACCTAATTTTCCACGTCATCGCAATGCATTTACTGGCCACTGCTAATACTAACTGAATAAACTCAATTTGAGGTTTATCCATTCTTAATCCCGTTGATCAAGTTGTAATATACCGCATTAGAAAAAGCAGTGGATCGAACATAAAAAGAGTTTCTTTAAAGTAGTTTCAAATAAATCCTCAGAGGCTTAACTTTATCACACAACCAGACAGACAAAAAAAAGTATTAATTTGAATCCCACAATGAAAACATTAGTCTGAATGACTAAATCCTTATCTTTTTTTCCTGGAGTTAAATACAACTGATGTAAAAAAAAATTATAATTCACCCAATTATATCGCACATTCATCAATTTAATCCACCATCTTCACACATAGTAAGTAGTCCGTTCTTCTTGGGTTAATTCTAAAGAAGAATCTCCCATTTAATCTAAAGTTGGTTTAGCCATTTTCTGTTGTCACAAACATTTCTGAAATAGATCCCTTTTTTTGCCCCATTTACAATTTTCAATTTTAGTTAACTTGGGTATCTTCAATTCCCGCCCAAATCCACCTGTGACAGCACTTGCATGGAATGACACTCGTTTACCATGTCGCTCTGTTCAACCTCACTCCTCAGTGCCCGACCGTTCACCGTGTCTATCTTTTCTTGGTTTGCCCTTCAAAATGTGACACCTCACACTTGTCTGCATTAAATTCCATCTGCCCTTTCTCCAGCTGGTCCAGATCGTTCTGCAAGCTTTCCTGGTTGTCCACAACTCCACCGTTCTTGGTGTCACCTGCAAACTTGCTAATCCAATTCACCACATTATTGTTCCAGCACCTATCCCTGAGGCACATCTCTCATCACAGGCCTCCAGTCTGAAGAGCAATTGGTCTCACCAACTCACTGGCTTCTCCTGCACAGCCGTTGTTTCACATCCAAAATACAGAGGACATATGGATGGATGTTAAAATTCTCAAAGGTACATTAGTTAAAATGGTGTCAAATCACAAGGAACAGAAGTTGGCCATTCAGCCCACTGTGTCTGCTATCCCCTGATCTAAACAGTTCTCGCCTCTCATTCCAAGTTATGGCTTTTTCCCCTGATCCCTTGATACCCTGACTCATTAAACATCTATTAATTCCGCCCCCCCCCCCCACCACTTAAACTCTCTCAACAATCCAGCAACAAATTCCATGACCTTCTGGTGAAATAAATTTCTCATCTGCTTTAAATAGGTACCTTCCAATTCTAAGACAATGTCTTTTTATCCAAAGGAAACATTATTCACATCTACTGTCCAATCCTTTCAGCATTGGAAAGGTTTCTGAAATCTCCTCTCCTTCTTCTATACTCCAATGAAGAGTGGAGATATATCATCCTGGTAAATCTCTGCTCTTTCTCCAACATCAGCACATCCTTTTTAAGATAAACTTCGCAGTTCTCCAAATGAGGTCTCTCCCATGCCCCATCAACACCTCCCTACCCTAGAAACAAAGGCCAACATAGAATTTGCTTTCTTTTCCTGCCGATCCAACCTGGTGGTTACCCACTCACTATGTTTTCCTGAACGAGAACCCCCCAAGTCCCTTGACACTTGAAATAATTACATGTAATTTCTGTAACAAATTTGAAATTTTTGGAAAGATTAGGGAATCCTATTTATAAACTGTAGGAATTAAGTTGTAATCGCCCAACTGAACCTTCAAACTCCTAAAATCAAGAAAATTTGTTAGATTTTATTTGATAGTTTTTTAGTAATTTTTTTATAAATACTTTCCAGATGTTATCTATCTTTTCTATTGGGTTGTTGGGCAGGGGGAATTTAAAAAAATACTATGTATTAATTTTTCATTATCTTTGAATGAGAAATTTACGTACGCATTTAATGCATGTGAAATTAAAATTTTCAAAGAGAAGCTTAACATAACGTAATACATTTGGCTTATTTTCAAGAGTTGTGGAGAGTGAGGAGGGTTTTCATGGATTACAAAAGGATTTGGACTATTTGGAAAGATGGCAGATGGAGTTTAATGTAGGTAAGTGTGAGGTGCTTTATGTTGGGAAGAATAACCAAGATGTATGCATTGAAGGGGAGGGCATTGAGGAACAGAGGGATCTTGGAGGAATGGTTCAATAGACAATAAGAGCTGGAGTAGGCCCTTCGGCCTGTCGAGCCAGCACCGCCATTTTACAGATCATGGCTGATCACTACTATCAGTACCCCTTTCCAGCCTTATCCCCATAAACCTTAACTCCTTTGCCCACTAGAGTCTTATCTAACTCTCTTTTGAACATAATCAGCGAATCTGCCTCTACCACCCTCTGTGGCAGAGCATTCCACAGATTCACACTTCTCTGGGTAAAAAAATGTTTTCTCATCTCCGTCCTAAAGGGCCTACCCTGTATTCTTAAACTATGCCCTCTAGTCCTCGTCTCCCCCATCACTGGGAACAAGTAATCCGACTTCACCCTATCTGTGCCCCTGATAATTTTGTATACCTCAATCATGTCCCCCCTCATCCTTCTAAACTCCATCGGATACAAGTCCAGTTTTTCTAGCCTTTCAGCATATGTCAACCCCGCCATCCCTGGAACTAACCTTGTAAATCTGCTCTGCACATCCTCTATAGCTAGTATGTCCTTCCTCAAAATTGGAGACAAGAATTGGACACAATACTCCAGGTGGGGTCTCACCAGGGCCCTGCAGAACTGCAGAAGGGCATCTCTGTTCCTATACTCCAATTCCCTCTTTATGAAAGCCAACATGCCATTTGCCGCCTTCACAGCTTTCTGAACGTGCACGTTAGCCTTCAGTGACCGGTGAACAAGTACACCCAGATCCATTTGCTCCTTCCCATTCCCTAGCCTGTCTCCATTTAAATAATACTCAGCTTTGCTATTATTGCCCCCAAAATGGATAACCTCACATTTGCTCACATTGAACGTCATCTTCCATTCAGCAGCCCACACCCCCAACCTGTCCAAGTCCCT